>NW_014577185.1:103119-107820 GCF_000485595.1 Priapulus caudatus | reverse complement strand
GAGAGAGAGAGAGGACGAGAGAGAAGAGTGAGAGAGACAAGAGAGAGACAGAGACAGGAGAGAGAAGAGAGATGAGAGGAGAGAAATCAGGAAACGAGAGAAGAGTAAGCAGAGAGAGGGAGAAGGAGAAGTGGAGAGAGAGGGGGTGAGGAAAGAGGCCAGAAAAAGGGGACGGTAGAGGGTGAGAACAAGATGGAGAGACGGGGGGAGTAGTGAAAAAAAAGAGACGGGAGAGAGAAGGGGAAGAGAGAGAAAAGAGAGAGGAGAGAGAGAGAGGAGAGAGAGACTGGACGAGAGAGAGAGATAGAAGAAAACTCTGAGGGAGAGAGAGAGGGAGAAGGAGAGGGCAGAAAGAGACAGGCAGGGGCGGAGAAAGAGAAGGATGTGAGAGCAAAGAGATAGAGAGCAGAAGACACACACAACTACACACTACACACACACACACACACAGAAACGTGATGTGTGTGAGGGTGGAGAGAGAGAGAGAAGAGGAGAGGAGAGAGAGAGAGAGAGAGGAGAGAGAGAGGGGGAGAGAAGACGAGAGGGGCAGAGAGTAGAACAAAAAAAATAAAAAAAATAGACCGAGAGAGGGAGAGAGAATGCCAGACAGAGAGAGGGATAGAAAAAGAGAAGGAGAGGAGAGAGAGAGGAAGGGCGAGGGAGTAAAAGAGACAGAGGGAGAGGGAGAGAAGGAGGAGATGAGGGTTTAGAGAACGATAGAGAAGAGAGAGAGAGAGGAGAAGAGAGGAGAGGGAGAGAGAGAGCGAGAAGGAGAGAGAGGAGAGAGAGAGAGAGAAGCGTGGAAAGTTGGGAGAGAGAGAGGAAAGTGACGGACGAACGAGGAGGAGAGAGAGAGGAGATGTGAGAAAGAGAGGAGGAGGAGGAAAGAGATACGACGACCGAGAAGCAGAGAAGAATAGAGAGAGAGAGAGGAAGAGATCGATAAAGTGAGAAAGAGGATGTAGAAAAAACCCGTCAAATAATAAACGAAATGCGCGTTACGTATGCGACGCTCTTCGCACGGACGAAAAGTCGTGAAGGGTCCAGATTAAAATTTCTAGGACATGTAGATTATAATATTATGCAAAATATAATATATGTATATATGTTTATGCGAGATTCTTTTCACGTAGCCCGATCACAGAGTTTTCGAACGAGGCGAGAGGAGGGGTGGAAAACGGAAGGAAAATGATTGCGTACAGCCTTCTCAACGGGAGTGTGTCCACACGAGCACGCCTTCAATGCGTGTGAGAAACACGATATATATATGTATATAATAATTATTTATTAATATATGTATATATTATATGTAATTATATATATATAGTATATATATATATATATATATATATATATTACAAATATATTATAAATAAAAGGGGGGAGAGAAAGAGACAGACAGACAGAGAGAAAGAGAGAGAGGAGAGAGAGACGAGAGAAGAGAGAGAAGAGTAGAAGAGACGAGAGAGAAGGAGAGTAACAGAGAGGCGGGGGCGGAAGAGAGAGAGATATAGGAGAGAGAAAGAGAAAGTGAGGAGAGGAGAGGAGAGAAGAGAGAGAGAGAGGCGAGAGAGAGGAGAAGAGGAGAGAGAGCTGAAGAGAGAAGAGAGGAGGAGAGAGAAGAGAGAGAGAGGGAGAGAGAGAGAGGAGAGACGAGGAGAGCAAGAGAGGAGATCGAGAGAGAGAGAGAGAGAGAAAGAGAGAGAGAGAGGAGATCAGAGAGCGAGAAGAGAGAGAGACGGAGCGGAGAAAGACAGGAGAGAGAGAGAGAGAGGAGGAGAGCGAGCGAAGAGAGAGAGAGAGCATCGAGAGGGACGACGAGAAGACCAGAGAGAGAGAGAGAGAGAGAGAGAGCGAGAGAGAGAGAGAAAGAGTAGAGAGAGAGAGACGAGAAGGCCAGCGAGAAAGACGAGGAGAGAGAGGAAAAGAAAGAGAGAGAGAGAGAGAGAGAGAGGAGGAGAGAGAGAGAGAGAGGGGGGGGGTGTAGCCATTTTATTCCTGATAATAACGAATAACAGGCACAGCAAGGCAGTCAACAGAATTGTCGCGCGCGTCGCGTAAACAATTTAGTACGTACATGCAAATTCAATTTAGCTAACCTCATTACGCAAAAACGCAGCCACCGTTCCACCATTATGATAAATTTCGAGGTTTTTACGCTCGGCGTAATATCATTTTCATATTTTAAATTTAATGCGGGCCGTTAATCGGATTTTGGCATTACGTCGTTGTCTCCGTGTGGATTACTCGATGCGAGCACATAACCGCAGGCGTAACATCTGCGCACTCTCTCCTTACGGACGTGTTAACGTCTGTGTCTCTCACGTGTTATCTACATCTAAGAACACCGCCATCGCCATTGCCGCCGCCGCCGCCGACGCCGCCGCCGCCGCCGCCGCCGCCATCATCATCACCGCCATCACAATCGCCACCACCACCGCCACCACCATCATCATCATCATCATCACCACCACCACCACCACCATCATCATCATCACCATCACCCGCTACTGCCATGACCATCATCATCATCACCACCACCACCACCACCACTATCACCACCACCACCGCCACCGCCACCGCCACCGCCACCGCCACTGCCACCGCCGCCGCCACCGCCACCGCCACCACCACCACCACCACCACCACAAGCAGCAGCAGCAGCACCACTACACTATGTTTTCCCTGTGATTCTATTGCAAGTGCACTTAATAATAAGAATGAATAGGATAAAACCTGAGATTTTTTAATGGAATATTTGTCATTATCATTTTGCATCAATGCGCTTCTGAACCTTTAGATTACCATTTTTTGACTCATGTCTGGCCAAGGAATACTAATCTGATTATCAGACCTTTACTATAGATATAATATTTTTTGACGAAATTATGACGATATATATAAGGCCGGATTCTGTCAATCCGCACCTGGGAATCCTGTCAATGAACATTTTCGTTTAATGGGTACTGATTGGCACGGCACAATATATATTTACTGTATATTATCAGGAGTGAATAATAGAGTCTCTATTATTCACCCCTGATATTATGTATGTATATAGGCTGTATACTAATCAACGTAAATTCTGGTCCGGTTTGACCAGTTTTTGGCCAAATCCAGTTTTTCATAGGTAGTATTCAGATGATTAATATATGGCATCAGTTATGGTAAGGTGTGTGCGCAGCGGCGTGCGGGCGGTGACATTTGATTAGGTATGTTTGCAGATCAGTATTTGAATGACGATAACGTTAGACGATAATTTATTAGTATAGGCCTATATATATATATAAATAAATAAATAAATAAATAAATAAATACATAAATATATATATATTATTGAAATGGCCCAAGTGCCTGCAGTGATGTTGTATTGCGGACGGACATGATCCACGCGTTCTTATAAGTACGTCTGATCGTCACATGCACACGGAAGCCGCACAACCACTTAAGCACTCCCTCCACTCTCCTCGTTCTCGCCCTCTCTCCGACGAAATCTCTATCTCTCTCTCTCTCTCTCTCTTTCTCTCTCTCTCTCTCTCTCTCTCTATTATATTTCTATGGTCTGGCTAGTTGGCTGACGGGCTGACTATCTGACCGTCTGTCTATCTGGCAGGATGGATGACCGTATGTCTGCCTGGCTGGCTGTCTGTCTGGCTATCCGCTTTTCCGTCCGTCCGTCCGTCCGTCCGTTCGCCCGTCTATCTCTCTTCTTCTCTTCATCTCTTCCCAATTATCTCTGCCCTTTTGTCCCCATGTTTACGTTTCTTTTGCAATTAATTTCTGCAATAGGAAGTACAAATTGGAGCAACAGCTGGCAGATATGTCGTGGAAGGTCGTGTGGGCCGACATAGACTCTACAGGCGTACAGCCTCACGGACACACCAGAGAAAAACATTTTTCGTTTTCCGTTTCCGATTTGTTTCTTTTAACAAAATATACGAATAACTCTCACCACATCAAATGCGAAAGGAAAGTATTCTTACTCGAAGTTTCTTGTATCATCAATGTGCAGCATATGGCGACGTATTTGTTAATAGACATATTTATGGCGCCCAACACAGTCCCGTACCCAAGCGGGGTTGCAGGGGTTCCGGAACCCTCAACTATCAAAAAATAAAAATAATTGTGTTATTGATATTTTTTTTTGTTTGTCTTGTAGGCCTATTTTATAGTTGGGCTAGGTATATTTTATCCAAAAGAAAACTGTTAAAATGCACCAAAATGCACAATTTTTAAGCAAATTTTCAAAAATTTCCCGAGGGATCATGCCCTCGGACCCCCTCACATCGCTTCGCGCTTTGGCACTGGCAGTCACCCGCACACCTCTGATTTGCCTGCACACCTTTTGCGTTATTATCTTATAAATATCTAATAGTCAGTTAGTATAGTAAAAGTACATCAAAGCACATGGGTATGAAGTTTTTTTGCGCTGGTGATAGAAATTTAACGCAATGATTCGGCCGTAGTATCAGCATGAAGTCTATCGGCAATATGTCATCCCTGGTATGGCACTTGTGTTAGATTTTGACGTATATATTGCGATATTTAATAACCTACACACATTGCCGCGCACACAAATACTCACACACATGCACGCACACACACCCACACACACACACACACACACACACACACACACACACACTCACACATACACACACACACACACACACACACACACACACACACACACACACACAC
>NW_014577185.1:98322-103109 GCF_000485595.1 Priapulus caudatus | reverse complement strand
CACACACACACACACACACACACACACACACACACACACACACGCACGTACGCATGCACGCACGCACGCACGTACGCACGCACGCACGCAAGCACGGACGCACGCACGCACGCACACACACACACACAGATATATATATATATAGGAAAAGACGTCATCTTGAAAGCTCGTTCGATGCAATAAAATCACGGCACCATATTCTATTTTGTTGATTACAATGCGCGTGCACCGCATGCCGGCAATCGGTGGTTATGCGCATGACAATTGTAGCTGATTTATCTGCTGAGTGCTACGCGGGTGGCGTGCGAGGCAGCAGTACACTCATCAGCGCGTCCGTGCGATGATGTCATCGCGTGCGACAAATTTCGCGAGGCTCTCTCTGTGAACGAAAATCAACCGAATATCAGACGATGTTGTTTCGTCTCAGCCGCTCGCGGGCGTCTTCGCATGCGGGTTTCGCGACGCCGCTAGAGGTCGCTCTTCTCACACTCCTCTATCTAGTGACCGCGGATGCAGCGGGTTCCTTCAAAATGGGGGTTATTCTCGTGAGGTCATCACCCGCGCCTTTCGACCTGGAGGAGGTAGGTCCTGCCATCGACATCGGCATAGCGACTGCGTCTCAAGAGTACAATGTGATATACGAGAGGCGCGATGAGATCTACTACAGCAGGCCGGGTAAGGCGTGTAACGCGACGACTGCCGCTGGTGCTGCGGGCGATCTAGTCTACCTGAACCACGTCGACGTCATCATCGGGCCGGCCTGCAGCACTGACATGCTCCCCGTCGCCTACCTGACGTCATTTCTCACCGTGCCGACGCTGACCGGCGTCAGCGACCTGCTGGAAAACGCGGATCGGTACAGCACGTTGACGCGCCTCTCCTACAACCAGCAGAAGCTCTTCCGGATCATCTACGCCATCTTCGACGCGTTTGCGTGGCGACACATCTGCCTCATCTACGACGAGAGCGTGAAGCTGACGCGGCTGCAGGGACGCGGGTTGGTGACGCACATGCTGCGTGATGGCGGCGTGTACGCGGCGCCCGTCGTGCTGCCCTTCTCCGCCGACGAACAGATCCTGCACGAGAAATACCTGCTGGATGCGCAAAGTCACTGTCGCGGTGAGCTATTTGAACCGGCTAGTTATAATCAAGCGCTAATAATAGGTACAAATATATTATATTATAATATATATAATTATACTAGTATTGTAATTATGTTTTTTTTTAGGTCTTGTAATTATGTTTCACCCGATCATTCGAATGACCTACTACCATTGTGCCTATATAGCTTATATTTTATAATATATATCTATAAGCTACTAATATCTTACCACGTACGTGCGTGAGTTGGAGAGTGCGGATGTGCGTGCGGCAAATTACTGCTGGTGTGCAGCATTGGATTTGTTAAGGAGAGCTTGGTGAAACATTGAACGCACAAAATGAACACCAACTAATCACGTTAACACAACAAAAACTAATAATTGTTACCGGATAAAATGAAATACCGTTGTTATCGCATTAATTAATACTCTTTACGGCCGCACAAAATGAACATAATGAACACTTTTTGTATTCAGCGTATAGCTGCGTATTCATCATACATAATAATAATCCCCAGATTATGTATGGTAAGTACCCAGCTTAGTGCAGAGAGTCAGCATTCGCGCCGACGTTAGGCTTTTCTCTTGCAGTGAGGAGTTGTTTACCGCAGATAGGCGAGTTATTAGTGGTGCAATAAGGTTTATTATACATTATTTTTATTTTTACTGATTTGTTGGAACTGCCAGTGCATTTACGATGAGCGAGATTTCCATCTTGTTTGCTCTTTCAGATATTTTTCAGTATTTACTAGTTAACTTTTCTTACTAGTTAGGACTCGCGTTTGGATAAGCCCCTGAATCATGCTAGCAAAAGGTGCTGACGAATATGTTTCTCTGGTACCGCTGCCTAAATCAGAGGAGTATACTACGCGCTAACGATAGGACGTAAGCAGCGTAAAATCAGAGCCGTATATAGAGACTATTATAATAATCTCTATATATTATGGCTCTGGTGAAAATTAGAAAATGAGCTAGCAGCGCCACCTAACGGCACAATTGTATTCTAACCGGCATAACGTGTGCAAGAGGACGTGAAAGCGAGTGATATGATACCTATAGTTCACGCACGCGCCACAATTTGTTCTCTGTGGCTTGAGCAAACGAGCGCGCCAGGCGTCGATATAGTATGTACATATGTAATAATGTGTATATTATACACGCGAACCCGCGCACGCAGGCACGCACGCACAAACGCGGAATGAACGTGTGAAATGTACATAAGCTACGTTTCCGGTCTAATTATTTTAAAATTAATGATCCTACACGTGTGTTAGGTCATAAGCGGCCCAGCTGCTGGATTTCCATGTGTTGTGTGTGCAACTATGCTAATCATACACACAGCTGATGCTGAATACACACTATATGTGGGCATATGCAGCAGAAAGTACGAGTAAACAAAGCAGCATAGTTGTGTGAACATGAAACAGATGGCTTGTTCCCCCCGAAATGTTCACTTGGCAGAAACGTGAACGTCAACGTCGCGAATAATAGGGAAGGGTTAGGGTGGTACGATAGCAAATACGTGTGCACGACTGAACGTTGCGTGTGCATGCTCGTGCTCCGCCAGGAGTCAATGAACGCATACACGCACGCGCGCGCGCAAAGGCACGGACACGGGTGTTGCTATCCCCCGGGCGTGGAGGGAGGTCACGTGATAACGTTGACGATGACGTTCAAAATAGAGTCCCTATATACAGACAGTCTGTATATAGGGACTCTAGTTCAAAACGTTAACCCTAAAGGTAAACCTCACTCCAACACCGACAACAGTAAAACTCACACTAAATATATGTGTAATCGCCGCGCTATATATAGGCATTGTGATCCACAAAAATTAATCTATGGTGTGGGGACAGATATCATGATGCAAAAACCTTAACCCTAACCCTAATCCTAACCCTAACCGTAACCCTAACCCTAATCCTAACCCTAACCCTAACCCTAACCCTAACCCTAACCCTACCCCTGATCCTAACTCTAATCCTAACACTATCCCAACACTAGTGCTGCCACGTTGCGGTCACCTCCCTCCACGCCCGGGGGATAGCATTACCCGACGGACACAGACGCGCACAATCCAACTCAGACTGCACATGGCGCGCTATTTCTCAGCACATCTTCAATGTCATATCAGCAGAGCTGGCGTGCGTATATACCGTCGGTAAATCGGTGCGTTATAAGTTCGTAGGTGCGTATGTGTGAAGCTTGCTCTAACATTCCCTTAAATCCATGCCGATGTAGTACTGAATGCAAAGTATTGGTATAAATCGCGTGTGTTTATGTCGTGGCCGTAAATCGTCAAATTTCACCACATGGACATCAAAAGCAAGTGACAAATCAAGGAAAGGAAAGTGCAAGAATTTGACGGTGGATTCAGTGTGCAAGGACGGATCGAGTGATCGATCTCACATGAAACAGTTAACGGCGTTTTTGACTTAAGGTAAAATTATTGCGTTTATCTCTAATTTTGCGTTCCTTCTGGCAACCATTTTCCGTACTATTTGGCATTTTTTTCTTATTATAATTTTATCTACCATAGTTATAGTTACTCGTTAATTGCAAAGAGTCACAGAAGTACAACAAAAGCACAGTTGCGATAAACCCATAACCCAAAACGTTTATGACTACATGCGTTTGCTTCAGCGAGATAGCGGGAGAGCGAGAGAATGAGATAGTGTGCTAGCGGAAGAGCATGACAGCGAGAGAGTGGGATAAAACAAAGAGATCGCGAGTGCATTAGTTTGCAAGTTATCTAGTATTTCCGTTTATTCCTCTGTGACTGCATGATCAGGGGCGCAGCCAGGGGGGAGGGGGGGTTCGGAGAAACTCCCCCCGCGGGATCGGGAGTTCCGCTCAAATTTATACAATTTTTTTTAACCCTATTTCGAATTCCAAATACCGGTAGTGGTACGTAGAGGACAAGTTAACAAAATTAGCAGCAATGAAAAGTTCCGTTGATCTTCATCCAGGCGTCTGGAGCTGGACTCATTAATTACAGGATAATTATCGTAGTACACGTATATACGTAGGTATCATTCTTGCAGTATTGTGAGAATAAAGTGAGATTGTGTAAAGTTTCTATTTATTTCCATAAAATTAACCGTTTCAAACCGGGTCCAAGTGACAGTCAGTAAATGAGTTTAAATCCTTAATTTAAACTTTTACAAATTAGTGACGGGAATTTAAACTGATTTTTCTCGTGAATTCATCAAGCTGCGTACGCAAAATCTTTTTCGTAAATCTTGTGTACGCAATCGACGTTGCTTATAGTTGCGATTCATCAACACAGCTATTTAGTAAATTTTCGTACGATTTCGCGTACGCAATCGAGGCCGTTTTAGGTGCGATCGATTCATCAAGCTAAAATTTATGTAAACCTTTGCGTAACTCTACACGAGCTGATGAGGTTCCGTAAACCACTCTAAATTTCCGCAGGTGTTTCCAGCATACCGCAGCATGCATTATTTTATTGAGAAAACATTATAAAATTACTACTCAACTAAAAATAAATAAATAATTACCCTACTACACAGACAGGCGGCGCCTTTGACGCTTCTTTTGTCATAGCTTGGCATTGTTTTCGTTATAAGCGAGTTCGTAATTAGCCGTGTACGTGCACACGCACGCCCGTGTACGTGCCCCCGCCCGCCACGCCCGTGTACACACACACGTGTACGTACACACGTG
>NW_014577185.1:92260-97512 GCF_000485595.1 Priapulus caudatus | reverse complement strand
TGTGTGTGTGTGTGTTTGTGTGTGAGAGAGAGTTTGTGTGCGCGCGCGTGTGTGTGACAAAGGGCCAGCTATTTTTTGGTCCACGTATTTATCATAAACAGTGTAGATTTACAGAACACCTGTCGTATATGTCGAGAACTCGCGTATCAAGCGCAAATCACGTAAAAGCTCGCGAATGTCAAATGAATGTCATTATATGCACGAATGCCAACACCTCACATTCGACGTACCGTTTACAGATCAGGTTGAACGTTGAACGTTAAAACGTAGTTTATGTATCATGCTTGCCTGTACTCCTGATTGAGTTCGTTTATTTATTTATTCAGTTATTTATTTATCGATTTACCCTATTCACCTTAACCCTACCCATCTATTTAGTTACCAATATATTTATCTGTACACATAGATTCATACAGGCAACAACAGACGGATGTTAAACGCTTGTGCCAAACTCATCTGACATACACATTTATTTCCTCTGCTGCTTCATCGCAGGATGTGGGGATCGGCTTGCGTGTTTCTCCTCGTGCTAGCGCTGCGTGCAGCGCCGATGGCAGCCCTCATTCAGTCGACGATGGGCGTGCTTCTGCCTCGAGCTTCCATCGCGCCGTTCGACATGGAGGAGGTTGGACCGGCGCTGGACATTGCCATCGACGTCGCTCTGTTACAGCACGGGGTAGAATACACCAAAATACCCAAGTACTACTACGTCGACTGGAGTGACGGCTGCAACATGACGTCATCGGCGGGCGGAGCTGCCGACCTTCTTTATTTAGACAAGATCGACTTCCTCGTCGGGCCAAGTTGCAGCAGCGACGTCGTCGCCGTGGGCCACCTGGTGTCGCACTTGGGCGTGTCGGCGTTGACGGGAGTTGGCGACCAGCTCGAACAGAAGTCGATTTATCCGACGCTGACGAGAATGTCGTACAGCCAGGAGAAACTCTTCCACGTTTTCTTATCGATCTTCGACGAGTTCAAGTGGCGCCACCTGGCGATAATTTACGACGACGCCGTGGTCCTATTTCGAATGCAGGCTACGGCGTTAGTCAGAGCCATCAGTTGGCAAGCCGTGTACCCGAGCGTAACCGTGCTACTCTATAATTCCAAACAGCAAGAAGACGAAGGGAAATTTCGCTCCTACCTACAGGCGGCAGCCAGGCAAGCTAGAGGTCAGTCAAATCTACGTGTCTATAGTGTTACGCGATCCGCTCCTTAGAAATACACCATCTCAGCTTTTCTCATGTCTTACACACGCGCGCCCGCAGACGGCATCGAGTAAGAAGAGAGGAATTGAAATATGTACCTTTGTTGTGTCAAGTACTATCCGCGTGTGCATACAGAACGTCATACACTAAACACATACATATACTAATACTCTGCTCATGACAACACCAAAAATTAGATCAGTCTTCTGCGAACGTGGAAATCATGTGCAATTTCATCATTTTCACATCTACATTGGACACAATGAAAGGTAGAGCCGACAACGTTTGCGACCGCGTAATATTCCTGCGTTAGTTCATGCGTGCCTGTGCGCACATTCTTTCCGCCTGTCCGCACAGTGACCAAGTGTGGCACTGCACAGCACACAGCACAGCACAGTGACAGAGCCAGTCTACCTGAGTGTGTATACGGCGGAAATCGTGCTGCCTGGAGCGTTTATTATGATAAGCCATGAAGCCGCATGAAATACGACTAATGCGCTAAAAATCACACAAAGCTTGCCAGAACCTATCATGAGGAGGTGAACCACCAGGAGAGCGAATTTCATACTTCCGTATATTTGAATAGCGCGCAGATGTCCCTATACAAGTGCAGCTTTAATCTAGCTGGAAGAGTAATACCGACACTGCATGGGCTTCTGATATGGCGGTGACCAGACCTGCGCATAGGATTAAACACACCAGAAGGAATAAAAGCCTAACTTCTAGACAATTTAGTACAGACGGAGTATCCGTGAACGAAATGACATGGGTGGGAGAAATATTGTATAGAGAGTATAGCGAAACAGGAAGAATAATTTGGACTGTAATGGCCATTATTCTATGACACGCACACACGAACGCACGTACGAATATACACACGCGCGCACACACGCACACGCACCACTCACACACGCGCGCGCACACGCACGCACGACACAGCACACACACAGCGGATCCGAGGCACAATCGCGGCACACTGCAGCACGTACACACACACCACACACATCACAGGCGATCACACCCACACACACAGCAGCACACACACACAACACGACACACACACACACACGCGCGCGCGCGCCGGCGCGCGGGCGCGCTACGCGCACGCACGCACGCACGCACGCACACACACACACACACGCGCGCGCACACCCCACACTATACGAGACGCTCACCGTTTTCCTGCGTCCGTTTTCCTTACATCCACTTTATTCGCGTAACCATTGGCATTATTGCCATGACAACAGACTCTACATTGACATTTCGCTTGTTAGGCTTGTTTACATACACGATGTACTGTAGTTGCTTTTAGCAATAGTTATATAAACCAGCTTGGGAGCTTTACAACTTACAGTTAATATTTTAAAACCAGCCAGGCGGAGGGAACGCCCTCTTTCGATTTCAATTCCATTTCAATAGTCCATACACAGTAACGAAAGCATCAGCTACAGGAACAAATAAATTATTGTATGTATTGATACATGAATTGATTTGTACATGATGGTATTGTATACTTATTAGTTGGTAGTTATTGCTAATATCAGTATAAGTGAGTATGTTTATATAAAGTTGGGAACTCTGATCACAACAACGTTGCGGTCTAGTAAATATGATCAAGGGCTGTTCCGAGTCTGGTCCACCTATGATTTGAACGAGTTTGAACGGCACGGCACGCACGTTGATTGTCTCATTGTCGAGTCTGATCCAGATATTGACAGCAGCGAGAATGAGTTTCTTTTCGCGCTGCTTGTTCTGTAATGGTAGCATAATAGGGGTAGAGCCGCAGACCTGTTAGTCAATCTGAAGTTATCTATGTCGACGGCTGTAATTATTGTAGGCACCGACAATCAATAATCTAGCACGCCATTGTCGGACGGTGTCAAGCTGACTGAAGGCAGTTTATGACGTATCCATCAACGCAGCTAACTGCATTACTCAATTACTCAATTACTCAAGCATTACCCATTATAAAAGCTGTACTGCATTAGTGAGCGCGCGTGGATTTAGTAGAAAGCTGCTACCTTCCTTGATGGCAGCTCAGGCGCCAATCTTCGCGAAGAATGTTCAGCTTGCTTGACAATGATATTGACTAAGTTGGTGTCAGTTCAGATTGGCTGAGAGCGGCCAGAGAAAGTCAAGAGTAGGAACAGCTAAAAGCAGGAAGCTGTAAAAAGACAGGCTGGGGTGAGGCTGGTTGTCTCTAAGGCTACTAAAAGATCGAGTGTGACTCGTTACACTAGTAGCTGGCCAAGGCAGGCCACCGCGCCAGTATAGTGCATTTAGCCTTTTGTACGGAGTTCTGTATAATAACATACGTTATGTGCTGCTAGATGGCAGCACCTTCTAAGATTGCGCGCGTTAGCGTTCGACACGCTCTCTTCTCTGTGTCCAGCGTGATACTTAGCCATGTTGTGCCTTTTACTGTCTCTCCTAATAATGTTGGAGAATGGAATCGACATAGCCATGTTGACCTTGGACTTGGCGTCTTGACTGATGTGTGTACTGGTGTGGGAAGTGTCCTCTTATGGCGTGGTGGCAGCGTTAGGTCTGAACCTAGGCTCTGTTACTGTGAAATAGGACTTGTAGTTTTCACAATACTGTGGAGATTTCAGGGGAGGGGGGTGAAGAGTTGTGGAGATTTCAGGGGGGCGTGAAGTCATACAACCAGAGACCGGCCACCGCAACAGAGGTTGAAAGTTTTCCTCAGCGACACAAACGAGCGAGGGGGAAGGGGGTCCCATGGCTACCAGATGTGGGAGATCAGGGAGTTGCGCCATCACGTACACGCGCAGGGAGAGAGAGCGGCGCCGGCCGAGCACGTGGCAGACAGGGGGGTGTGGCACTCGGACATACACCAGACCAAGGGGGGTTGCATCACCTGTACACGTGTTAAGCGAGGGGGGACAACGGCGAGGCACCCGAGGCACGGGACAGGGAGGTACTGCCAGGTTCCTACGTCATCGCAGGCTCCTATATAAGCAGCCAAGTTCCAATGGTAAAATCAGTCAGTCTTCGGACAGCCACGAACGAACGAACGGACACGAACGAACGAACACGAACAGACACAAACGAACGAACACGAACGGACACGAACGAACGAACGAACGAACGAACGAACGAGCGAGCGAACGAACGAACGAACGAACGAACGAACGAACGAACGAACGAACGAACGAACAAACGAACGAACGAACGAACGAACGAACGAACGAACGAACGAACGAACGGACGGGCGGACGAACGGACAAACGGACAAACGAGCGAGTGAGGGAGAGAGAGCACGCACACACACCGTCGGAGGGAGAGCCCTGCGAGCCGGACAACGCCCGAGAAGGTATAACTTATATATACTAAGAAGCTATAGCCGACACACGACAGGGAAACACACTGGCAACCCACGAACTCGCGCCGAGCCGCGAAGCGCACGACTGGGAGAGACAGAAACGGTTACAATATTAACCTGTAGAGTAGCTAAGAGAAGTAAATGTGTAATCGCCTAACGAGATAACGTAAACGTGGCACGAGCAATATATATTATATATATATCTATACGCTATATTCGAGATACGTGCAGTGAGTGTTGTGCTATTCATGTTATCAGGAGTAGATAATGTAGGAGTAGGAGGATGTTATCAGGATGTTATCCGTATATGATGAATAAATCCATCATTTGTATAAATACTATCAGAAGCGTATAATGACAAATATATATGTCATTATAGCGTATATTTATGTCAATTATAGCGTATATTTGTCATTATACGCTCCTGATACTATCTAAAGACTTGCGTTCATTTCATTCTGGGTTTTCCTGCTACTGCATCACCGTCCTACCTTCGCGGTAGGAGCGAAAAATGATCCCGAAACAAATAAATTCCACGTGCTAACCACAGCGCGTGGGAAAATCCAGTGTGGTCACCCCTAGCGCCACCACAGGATTTTTGGGGGCTCGTCCGGGATTTTCGCATGCAATAGTAGCAGAAAAGAGTAATACCAGAGTGAAATTGTTATAGTCTAGGATAGTAATGTATAACTTAGTGGCGAGGG
>NW_014577185.1:75967-85376 GCF_000485595.1 Priapulus caudatus | reverse complement strand
TGAAAATGAATTTGGAATAAAAATGAATTAAAAATAAATAATGAAAATATCCGTAGCCATCTCGCCCACCATACTACTACAGGGTAGATTGAGCCCATGAGCGAGAGCGCCATCTGTCGTGGAGTTTGACTCAACGCTACAACTTACGCTGATAGGGTCTATGTCCCCCAGGGTACTATCGGAGGGTAACCTGGGTACGGTTCGATATATCGGAAAGTACCTCGGGGTACTATACCATAGATACGATATGTCGCTGCGTACCCTGCATTGTCGCACCGTACCCTGACTTTCAGCCAACTGATCATGAAAATCATGCAGAACCATATACATATGTTTTTGCAGAAAATTGATTTTTTTATAGGTTTTGCAGAATTGTTAGTGGATGACAACATTTTACGCTTCTCCCCTATACTGGTGGGTGAGGTATTACCGCCGCAAGGTATTGCCGCCGTCACGTGCATATTGATTTTTTTATATATTTGATGTCAATATCAAACCATTTTTATTTATGGTAATGATAGTATTACAATGATAACATTAAACTACGAGACTACTAGCTTTTATTAATTTTTCTAAATTATTCATATTAATTGATGATTCATTAATTATTCTCAATATTTTTGCTATTTCACAGACTGTGTGTGTGAAAGTCAGGGTACGGTGGGGCAATGCAGGGTACGCAGCGACATATCGTATAGTACCCCGAGGTACTTTCCGATATATCGAACGGTACCCAGGGTACCCTCCCATAGTACCCTGGGGGACACAGACCCTATAAGCACAGCTTACAAGTAAGTGAGTTGCCAGTCAAGCTGCAGACATATCTGTAGTCCACAACGCCAATAACTGGTTTGATTCATCATTTCGATAATGACATCCGTGCAAAGAGCACCCAAACAGTGGTGCTTGACAAAACGTGAGACTGTCAATTCCTTCGAGAACTGGAAACAGAATCTAGTATACACGTTATCACTGGATCAAAATTTTGCCACATTTCTGGTAGAGGGGACAAAATGGAAGAAAAGGACCAAGTCGCAACCCTTTCGTGGCTTCACGGATGACGCAGATACCGTACCTGAACACAGGCGGCGTACCAGACAGCAAAAAGTCAACATGCCGGAATTGATGTTAGGGCAAATTGCTAACTACTGCCCAGTTATTTCAAGGACATCGCTCGTAAAGAACTCCACTTCCGTCGACTGTGTGTGGAAATGTATACGGCTACACTCCTGGACATCTGTGACATTCACATGAAAGCTGACAAACGCCCAGAAGACCTCTACCAACGGTTAATGGCATTCGTGGAGGACAGCCTTCTACATGCAGATGGCGGGATCTCCCACCATGGCGATGACGTGGAGGAGGATGAAGAGATTTCGCCTACATTAGAGAATTTTATCGTGGTAACATGGCTGAAGGAAATCCACAAGGACCTACCCCGCATGGTGAAACAACGCTATGGATAAATTAAACCCGAGGTCTCTCAAGCGCTACCATTGCTGCTGGATGTAATTCACGAAACAGAGGACGCAAAGATTATGCGTGCGGCAGCCTCATACTCCAACCCTTCATCTACACGGGCTCTGAGGGAGAAGTACCACAGAGGGCAGCAACGGAAAGACATATCGTGCCCCCTGTGTAAACAAGCCGGACGGCCTGACCGTCACTTCCTAAGCCGTTGCACATACCTATCTGAACACGATCACAGATTCTTTGCCAAGTCCAGCTTGGTAACTGAAATCACATCTGACACAGAGGGGTCAGATGATGAAGCAACCCACGATACCAGCAGTACAGGACAACCCAGCCCGCAAGCTGTACTCCGCGTACAAGTGAGACAGTCTCCATATATGGATGCGTTTTACAAACACCCACGTACGATTAGTCATCGACAACGGAGCTACTGGGAACACGATAAGGATGTCTGTTGTGAAAAGACTGGGTGTGGCGATCAAGAGTAGTGCTCAATCTGCTCACCAGGCAGACGGGTCATCCCCGCTTAAAGTCATAGGGGAGGTACACATGACCATCGTTCGTAACGACACAGAATTCCTGTTCGAAGGATTGGTTGTAGAGTCACTGGACGTAGACGTACTAGCCGGGACACCATTTATGGAGGTGAACGACATAAGTATCCGTCCAGCAACACGTCAGGTTATACTCGGTGACGGGACCACGTACGTGTATGGTTCCCCTAGTATATCAGCTCCACGCCATACGATCCGTCGAGCGCAGGTTCTTCGAGCTCCTCCCAACAGCACTACTGTTTGACCTGGAGAGTTTGTAGAGGTCGAGCTACCGGGAAAGCTGTCATGCTCCGACTCCAGCTTCGCCCTTGAGCCTCGAGTTGATGCTCTTAGCATGAGATACACGAAAGCCTCTCAGCTTTGGCCTCCCCCAGACATCGTGTCGAGCGTTGCAGGAAGCATCCGTGTCCCGAACCTTGCAGACACACCTAAGAGCCTCAAACGTAATGAGCAGTTTTGTCAGATATACGAAGTTACTACGCCTGTTGGAGAGGGACAGACCAATTGTGAGCCGAATATAACTATGAATCCTACACCACGGCCCAAGTCCGACACTACAGCAACGACTAGATTTTCAGAAGCTGTCACAATAGATCCAGACAATTTACTGTCTCGAGATGTCAAAGCCAATTCAAGTCATTGTTAGAACAATATGACTGCGTATTTGATCCCACCATCAAAGGATATAATGGTGCTGAAGGCCCTTTTGAAGCCAAAGTCAACATGGGTCCTGTACAACCACCGCAGAGAAAGGGACGAGTGCCACAGTACTCTCGAGACAAGCTGACGGAGCTACAACAGAAATTCGACGACTTAGAGAGGATGGGAGTGTTCAAACGTCCTGAAGACATAGGAGTAACAGCTAAATACTTGAACCCAGCGGGTAGCCAATCGTTCCTTGTGAAGAAGGCAAGCGGTGGTTTCCGACTGGTTACAGCATTCGGAGAAGTCGGCAGATACAGCAAGCCACAACCCTCTCTACTACCTGATGTTGATGCCATACTCCGCCAGATCGCCCAGTGGAAATATATAATCGCCACTGACCTAACTAAGGCATTCTACCAGATACCCGTAGTATTCCATGAAGTATTGCGGTGTAGCCACCCCATATCGGGTAGTTAGGGTATATGCTCGGTCCGCGATGGGAATGCCCGGCAGTGAAACTGCCCTAAAAGAGGTCATGTGCCGAGTTTTTAGTGACCTCTTACAAGAAGGAGTTGTCACAAAAATCGCTGACGATCTGTATTGCGGTAGAAATACTCAGGGTGAGTTGCTCCACAATTGGGAGAGAGTCCTACAAGCTTTGCAGAAATGCGACTTGGCACTGTCCGCATCGAAAACGTACATCTGTCCAAAATCCACGACAATCCTAGGGTAGGTTTGGACACTAGGTACACTGCAAGCCAGCACGCATCGCATCGCTACATTATCTACATGTGCTCGCCCTGACAATGTATGTGGCCTGAGATCCTACATTGGAGCTTATAAGGTCTTGGCACGAGTATTGCCAAGATGTGCCTCGATACTAGCACCACTAGAGGATATGAATGCAGGGCTGTGCTCCAAAGACAAAATTAAGTGGAACGATGAGGCACAATGTTTGTTCCGAGAAGCTCAGGAGTCCCTCAAAACACATAGGTCCATCCACCTACCAAGGCCTGAGGATCAGTTATGGATAATAACTGATGGTGCCGTGAAGGACCCTGGCATCGGAGCCACGCTCTATATTATGCGAGATAGGAAATTGCTCTTAGCTGGATTTTTCAGTGCCAAGTTGAAGGGGCACCAAGTGAAGTGGCTTCCTTGTGAAGTAGAGGCCCTGTCCATTGCTGTCGCAACAAAACACTTTAGCCCATATATTATCCAGTCGAAGCATCAGACCTGCATACTCACAGACAGTAAGCCGTGCGTACAAGCATTTGACAAATTATGTCGCGGTGAATTCTCCGCAAGCTCCAGGGTTTGTGCGTTTTTGTCTACAGTTAGCCGATATCAGGTATCTGTACGTCACGTTGCGGGAGTTGCCATCTTACCGTCCGATTTCGCTAGTCGCAATGCCCCCATGCAATGAACTAACATGGCAAATTTGTTCATTCGTCAAGCAGTCAGAGGAATCGGTTGTACGACCCGTAACCCTCAGTGATATACTGACTGGCACGTCAAAGTTACCGTTCACCAGCAGAACAGCGTGGCACTTTATACAGGCTGAGTGTCCTGACTGGAGACGCACCCGAGCTCATTTAGTCCAAGGGACTCGACTGTCAAAGAAACTGACCAACATCAGAGACGTCAAACGGTATCTTAATATCGCCACAATTGGCAGAGATGGACTGCTAGTAGTGAAACGTGATGTACCATTTCTACCTTCTACTGAGTGCATCATCGTGCCTCGTCAAATTGTAGATGGGCTAATTACATTTCTACATTTACAGCTTGACCACCCGTCATGCAGTCAACTTAAAGCTGTAATCCATAGGTATTTCTATGCCTTGGATTTGGACAAGACAGTTGCTCGCATCACTAACTCCTGCCATCAGTGTGCAGCACTAAAACAAGTCCCGAGCCATAGCAGGGTGCGAAATTAACGGGGGTCCGGAGTCAAATACTCCCTGATTTACTGTCGGACTCCCTGATTTGACATATGCAGAAGTCCGTGTGACTCCCTAAAAATTCTGCCATACTAACTTCGTTCCGGAGCACGGCCTCGCGGAATTACCGTATTTTTTCAGCTAATGTCCAAAGAAAATTTGGCGGACGTGCAACCGCATGAATCTTAAAAATAAGCACATGCGTTATTGTTAATATCTTTAATTTTGAACCGCAGACTGCGAACTTTCTCATTTTGCTGCGGACTTCCTCTTCCTGAGGGTAGGAAGTCCGTTGGACTTCCGTGTTCAAAAGTTAATTTCTACCCCTGCCATAGCGTTAAACAGAGCTCTACTGATCCACCTGAAACAGTGGGCGTTAGGGATAATCAAAAACCTAAACAAATACCCTGTTGCAGAACGGGCCATTCAAGAATTGCAGGATGAAATTTTGCGACAAGATCCCATGTGCAGGTGTGTTCTCTCCCCTTTGCCTGTCAATGGCTGTGGCCAGATTGAACTCACGTATTCGTGGACGTGGCTTGTCGGCCAGGGAGATGTGGACACAACGAGACCAGTTCTCCAATTACCAACTCCCAGTGTCAGATCATATGCTTATCTCGAAGCAACAGGAAAATCGCAATGCCAATCACAGCTACAGTGAAAAGTCAAAGGCACCCAACAGGATAGAGGCGCCTCTCTCAGATGTAGTTGTGGGTGATCTAGTGTACTTGTATGCCGATCGAAACAAGTCCTGCGCTCGTGATAGGTACCTCGTAGTCAGTATTGAGGACCAGTGGTGCAATATACGGAAGTTTGTGGGTAGCCAGCTGCGCAATGCTTCATATCGTATAAAACGATCCGAGTGTTACAAAGTACCCGTATACCAAACATGTCTTCCCCGAACCCCACTTGACGATCATGAGAGTGGATCAGATGATGATCACCTACCCGAAGCTCCATGCCCACCGACTATACCGTGCATACCACCAGCTTTATCCCTACCTGCGAGGGATGAGGGCAGTCTAGGTATTATGAAAATGCACCAGCACAAGAACACTTTACTCCTTATGAAGTTGAGTCCATGGACAATGTATCACAAAAGGCGTCACCAAGCAAGTGTACCCAACAACCCCCTGTGCAACCACGTGGGTCACATAGACCCATTAGAAGTCGCTGTCAACCTGCTAGATTTGCTGATTATGTGATGAGCTAACAGAGAGATACAGGAGTATTCTCATTAGGGGCAGAATAATCCCCTACTTCAGGGCTTGAGGGTAGTCCACCCCAGTGATAGCCACCTGTATATATACATGTTGTGTTTATAAGTTAGTTTAAACCGTAACCCTGTCTCAGTTTCTCGTGCTTCGTACACACTTAATTCCCAGCCATGGATTGCATTTTTAGTTTTACTCAAGGTTTATATGTCGTTTCACGGTTTGGACTCGTTCTGTCCACATTTGACGTAGTGACTGTGTGATTTACTGTTAAACATTGAGAAGAATAGAACAGACAAGAAAAAAAGGAGTTGCGCCAGTATAGTGCATTTAGCCTTGTACGGAGTTCTATATAATAGTAGACGTTATGTGCTGCTAGATGGCAGCACCTTCTAAGATTGCGCGCGTTAGCGTTCGAGACGCCCTCTGTGTCCAGCGTGATACTTTGAATTGAATCGTTACCTTGGACTTGGCATCTTGACTGATGTGTGTACTGGTGTGGGAAGTGTCCTCTTATGGCGCAGGGCAATATTGATAGTTATATACGTAGCATTCGTCTGACCAATACAACAAGTACGAATCTCGTTGTAAGGACGTTGTTTAGAACAAAGGCAGCCCGAGAATACCCAATTCTTTTAAGACAGGGTATTAAATGTAAAAAATGTGTTAGATGGCATGAGTCACGGCAACAGAGTGTGTCCAATTATGTGTCACGGTAGAGGGAAAGACAGTTCTCAGGAAAACGTTCTTTACCTCAGTATACAACTTGTGAAGTGACCATGGAGCGAGAGTCCGGGCATCTTCGACTCTTCCCGCCTTGGCGTCTCCCCTCCAGATCTCTCGTTCTCCCTTACACAACTACCCTGGCTTCTCAACCAGTCCTAAACCCATATGTACATTTGTTCTCTTCCTCCCAACTTTGTCATTACCATTTCCTTGTTCGTAAGCTCTAACCATTGCACTGATTCTACTAGTTTCTTCGACAGGCATCCACAATATAAGCTATGTGCGCCTGTATTACACGCACCTTGCACTCAGCCCTATCTCTGTTATGCGTCCGTCCCGCATTTTCCATGTTACAAATACGACAAAGGGTAGCTTCAGCAGTAACAAATTACAGGAATGCATCATCGACCGATTGCCTGAGCATAAACTGCGGGATATATATATAATAAGGTGTATATTATACACATATATCGTGTAATGCAGTTATAGTGACAGGAGCTCGTAAGAGTACGCCTTCATGTCAGTGAGTCAATGATAACAATAGCTAATAATAGCAATCGTATATAATAGCAATCGTATGTAATAGCAATCGTATATAATAGTAATCGTATGTAATGCTATAATAGCAATCGTAGTTTGATCAATCAACAAAATCGATTTAATTGCTCACATGGCGCGTTGCTCGTTGTGGTTTCTTTCAGCAATCGTCATCGCTGTTTCAGTACCACAACCGTATGCCCGGCGATCACCAGAAACATATACGATAAATAAATGGCATTATGGCACGAATTAACCTAATCTATGAAGTCTCATTTGTGTGGCGAACCTCATTGAGCCACAGGGAAACCCCCATTGAGCTATTCCACGCCGTAAGGTGTGTGAATTACCCCCACACTTATTGTTAGAGAAACCGGCAGTCTGTGGCAGTCTGTAAACTTGTGTATATATGTCCGCGACTTGAGTTATAACAGGGGACACTGGGATAATCGCTGGAACCTTTCAACTGTCACGATTACCGAGTAATTTTGTGCACTCTGTCTGCTCATTAAGCAAATAAATCACGTGGGTGCGATTTGTAGGTAATTATATCGAACTGGAAGCACAATGATGATCATGGCAGCACACAACCCTGTTCATAATTACCATGAAATCTTCACCTGCCACCTCGTGGCATTAATATATTTACACCTTTCAACGTAGTAATGAACATTAGGATATGAGATCAGTGGGTTTGCGGACTTGCGCGGTGATTGATGAATCTACTCATTCCACGCACTAGGAGGTCCAATATATAGCTAAGATTATGCGTGGTGCGCATTCTGCATCAGTCTGTCTTGCATGTGTATCAGAATAGTCGCGATGATTGGTATGGATTATGTTAGACTGACAGGATGGTGTCATGTCAATTACGCCCTCGAGCGTTGTTGCGCACAACATGCCACCACACACGGCCCGTGTCAACAACTGGCATATATATATATATATATATATATACCTGCGCCTGTAAGCCCGTAATCACTCGCCTGCTGCTATCGTTGGATCGCGCACAGCGTTGTTGCGCACAACATGCCACCACACACGGCCCGTGTCAACAACTGGCATATATATATATATATATATATACCTGCGCCTGTAAGCCCGTAATCACTCGCCTGCTGCTATCGTTGGATCGCGCACAGCTTAATATGATGTTGCAGTCGGACCTTTATTGCTGACTCGGCCACACAGCTTTACCTTGCGCGCACATTTAATGTATAATCGGAAACTCGATGTATAATCGAATGTATAAACTATCTAACGACGTCGGGTAGTTTTACTAGAAACGGAGAGCAAGCAGCCGCTGAAACAGCAACGATTCAACGACTGATTCCGTGTCGCGCAACCGAGAGCTGACATAAATATTGACGCACACGCATACATACGCGCGCAGATTTCGTCACCGCGTTCCATTATCCCTCGTGAACATGACGGCAACGCAGTGCGTTATTACCTCGTTTGCCATACTGACGATATGCGGCAGTGCGCCCGACACATGCGGCCGAGGGACGGATAGCAATGACGGTTGTCGCGTCGCCATGGGACTGTTTGGCGTCGTCGACACACCGCTACCGTTTGGACTAGAGAATGTGGGACCGGCCGTTGACATCGCGGTGGAGCGGGTTGCGACGGAGTACGGTATCATCTACGAGAAGCACGTGTACGCGTGGCCGGGATACTGCAACCCCGTCGAGGCCGTCGGCGCTCTCAGCATGCTGCATCACTCTCACCAAATACGCGTCAGCTTTGGACCGAGCTGCTCGAGCGACGTCGAGGCGGCCGGTCGCCTAGCGACGTATCTGCAGCTTCCGATGTACACGGGCGTCGGCGATCTGCTGTTTGGCAAGCGACAGTACACGTCGCTGTCGCGACTGTCGTATAATCTCGAGGAGCACCAGTCGGCGTTCCTGACGACCGTGCTCGCGCACTTCGCCTGGTTTCACGTCGCCATCATTTACGACACGTACGACATTCTGATGGCGCTGCAGGGCAAGGCGATGCGGGATGCGTTGGCCGGCAGTGATACGTACCCGCGTCCGTACGACATCACGTTTGACGCGAGTAAGGCAGTCAACCACGAGGAGATGCTCGTGGCGGCGGGGCAGAACGCCAGAGGTAGGAGAGATTGCAATCGACGCGTCAGCACATCGGAAGCAGTTCGAATCAGCACATCGGAATTTCACAATAGCTGACAGACAACGTGTGCTAAACGTGCGGTTGCTGTCCACGCGTTGGCTAATGTGGCAGTATTAGCGACCGCTGTGCGTGTGTGTGTGTGCGTGCGTGCGTGCGTGCGTGCGTGCGTGCGTGCGTGCGT
>NW_014577185.1:66330-75957 GCF_000485595.1 Priapulus caudatus | reverse complement strand
GGACGTTGTTTAGAACAAAGGCAGCCCGAGAATACCCAATTCTTTTAAGACAGGGTATTAAATGTAAAAAATGTGTTAGATGGCATGAGTCACGGCAACAGAGTGTGTCCAATTATGTGTCACGGTAGAGGGAAAGACAGTTCTCAGGAAAACGTTCTTTACCTCAGTATACAACTTGTGAAGTGACCATGGAGCGAGAGTCCGGGCATCTTCGACTCTTCCCGCCTTGGCGTCTCCCCTCCAGATCTCTCGTTCTCCCTTACACAACTACCCTGGCTTCTCAACCAGTCCTAAACCCATATGTACATTTGTTCTCTTCCTCGCAACTTTGTCATTACCATTTCCTTGTTCGTAAGCTCTAACCATTGCACTGATTCTACTAGTTTCTTCGACAGGCATCCACAATATAAGCTATGTGCGCCTGTATTACACGCACCTTGCACTCAGCCCTATCTCTGTTATGCGTCCGTCCCGCATTTTCCATGTTACAAATACGACAAAGGGCAGCTTCAGCAGTAACAAATTACAGGAATGCATCATCGACCGATTGCCTGAGCATAAACTGCGGGATATATATATAATAAGGTGTATATTATACACATATATCGTGTAATGCAGTTATAGTGACAGGAGCTCGTAAGAGTACGCCTTCATGTCAGTGAGTCAATGATAACAATAGCTAATAGCAATCGTAGTTTGATCAATCAACAAAATCGATTTAATTGCTCACATGGCGCGTTGCTCGTTGTGGTTTCTTTCAGCAACCGTCATCGCTGTTTCAGTACCACAACCGTATGCCCGGCGATCACCAGAAACATATACGATAAATAAATGGGCACGAATTAACCTAATCTATGAAGTCTCATTTGTGTGGCGAACCTCATTGAGCCACAGGGAAACCCCCATTGAGCTATTCCACGCCGTAAGTTGTGTGAATTACCTCCAAACTTATTGTTAGACAAACCGACAGTCTGTGGCAGTCTGTAAACTTGTGTATATATGTTCGCGACTTGAGTTATAACAGGGGACACTGGGATAATCGCTGGAACCTTTCAACTGTCACGATTAGCGAGTAATTTTGTGCACTCTGTCTGCTCATTAAGCAAATAAATCACGTGGGTGCGATTTGTAGGTAATTATATCGAACTGGAAGCACAATGATGATCATGGCAGCACACAACCCTGTTCATAATTACCATGAAATCTTCACCTGCCACCTCGTGGCATTAATATATTTACACCTTTCAACGTAGTAATGAACATTAGGATATGAGATCAGTGGGTTCGCGGACTTGCGCGGTGATTGATGAATCTACTCATTCCACGCACTAGGAGGCCCAATATATAGCTAAGATTATGCGTGGTGCACATTCTGCATCAGTCTGTCTTGCATGTGTATCAGAATAGTCGCGATGATTGGTATGGATTATGTTAGACTGACAGGATGGTGTCATGTCAATTACGCCCTCGAGCGTTGTTGCGCACAACATGCCACCACACACGGCCCGTGTCAACAACTGGCATATATATATATATATATATATACCTGCGCCTGTAAGCCCGTAATCACTCGCCTGCTGCTATCGTTGGATCGCGCACAGCTTAATATGATGTTGCAGTCGGACCTTTATTGCTGACTCGGTCACACAGCTTTACCTTGCGCGCACATTTAATGTATAATCGGAAACTCGATGTATAATCGAATGCGTAAACTATCTAACGACGTCGGGTAGTTTTACTAGAAACGGACAGCAAGCAGCCGCTGAAACAGCAACGATTCAACGACTGATTCCGTGTCGCGCAACCGAGAGCTGACATAAATATTGACGCACACGCATACATACGCGCGCAGATTTCGTCACCGCGTTCCATTATCCCTCGTGAACATGACGGCAACGCAGTGCGTTATTACCGCGTTTGCCATATTGACGATATGCGGCAGTGCGCCCGACATATGCGGCCGAGGGACGGATAGCAATGACGGTTGTCGCGTCGCCATGGGACTGTTTGGCGTCGTCGACACACCGCTACCGTTTGGACTAGAGAACGTGGGTCCGGCCGTTGACATCGCGGTGGAGCGGGTTGCGACGGAGTACGGTATCATCTACGAGAAGCACGTGTACGCGTGGCCGGGATACTGCAACCCCGTCGAGGCCGTCGGCGCTCTCAGCATGCTGCATCACTCTCACCAAATACGCGTCAGCTTTGGACCGAGCTGCTCGAGCGACGTCGAGGCGGCCGGTCGCCTAGCGACGTATCTGCAGCTTCCGATGTACACGGGCGTCGGCGATCTGCTGTTTGGCAAGCGACAGTACACGTCGCTGTCGCGACTGTCGTATAATCTCGAGGAGCACCAGTCGGCGTTCCTGACGACCGTGCTCGCGCACTTCGCCTGGTTTCACGTCGCCATCATTTACGACACGTACGACATTCTGATGGCGCTGCAGGGCAAGGCGATGCGGGATGCGTTGGCCGGCAGTGATACGTACCCGCGTCCGTACGACATCACGTTTGACGCGAGTAAGGCAGTCAACCACGAGGAGATGCTCGTGGCGGCGGGGCAGAACGCCAGAGGTAGGAGAGATTGCAATCGACGCGTCAGCACATCGGAAGCAGTTCGAATCAGCACATCGGAATTCCACAATAGCTGACCGACAACGTGTGCTAAACGTGCGGTTGCTGTCCACGCGTTGGCTAATGTGGCAGAATTAGCGACCGCTGTGCGTGTGTGTGCGTGCGTGCGTGTTTGTGTGTGTGCGTGCGTGCGTGCGTGCGTGCGTGTTGCGTGTGTGTGTGTGTGTGTGTGTGTGTGTGTGTGTGTGTGTGTGTGTGTGTGTGTGTGTGTGTGTGTGTGTGTGTGTGTGTGTGACAAGCGACCGTACATTAAACGTAGCAGAAACACACTTGTTGTTCCCAAACAGCGCAATATATAGATGAAATTGGCGACTTTTTGATTCCAATTTCTGCGAGACGTGCTGGTGATGCGTGATGTTGATTTTAATAATATGTTAATAATCTTTCAGGATATCGCACCTGACAGCTTGTCAGAGAAGAATGAGTTCTGTTGCAAGTCCCTAATTAATAACACCTTACTAATTACTCTAACTAATTACTAATAACTCCTACTAATTAGCTACTATACGCATCGATATCAATTATCGTTTACTATTGCCTTACAGTCATCTTGATATTCGCCGATGGTGATAACGTCAGACAGTTTATGTTGCGCGCTTACGACCTGGGTATGACTGATGGCAGCTTCGCTTTCCTTACCATAGAGCTATTTCGAAGCTCGGCGTGGGGTTCCTTCTCTTGGAAACGAGGTAAGAGGCCGTACATATATTATTTATCGGGGGCGTACGCGCATGAGTGCGTGTCTGTGTACATATTATACGTGTGACGCCAGCGAGAGTTGGTATTTACCTATATATAATATCCTTACACTTTTAATTATTTATGAGGATTGGCTCAAACTAAAAGCATTTCCAGGTCACTGATAGAATGCGCACAACTTATGCATTTTCGGTTGTCATATCCTGGTTGCGTCACTCAAAGAAGGGAAGCCAGCAATGAGCTGGCTAATGTGCGTGAATGAATCGAGAATGGCGAATAACAGGAAATTGACGATGGAAATTAAGAGCATTGAAGGAGGTAGACAAAGGAAACTTGGTAGCAGGCTCCCTATTACTGTTTTCGCCTTCAATCTTCTCCCGGCTTCCTTTATACGTATAGTTTTCATTAGTACACAAGCTCTTCCTGTCCCTAGACTACTTTTTATCTACCACAACTGCTTCCTAACTAATCTATCTACCTAACTCCTCTCCCGATATTTCAACCTACTTCACTATCCCCCATTTCTCTTCCGCTTACGTGTTGCCCTTAATTGTATTCTATATCTACGATCATTCCTTTAAACTTTCTGGTGTCTCTGTTCTCTACAACTTGCCTCCATCTTCCCTTATTCTTCTCTACCGTCTACCCTGCTTTACCCTACACACGCCCTCCTAGCGCTCTATGAACGGTTAATGTACATGAAAACGTACAAAACATAGCCATTAATGATATATATATATATATATATATATAATTATGTATATATATATATATTTTATATATATATAATATATAATTCCGCATCCGGGACTGTCTGTAGTCTGACCATCATATTATGCAAATGAATAAAATTATTAATAAAAATTCATTGATGAAATGACTTTAGTGTATATCAATCATAGCTTTTGTGGTATGAAGAACCAGGGCAGTATATTTATTATATATATAGCATTTCATTTGTAACGTCGTGTAAAGCTGTGCGTGTGTCGCGTGTAACGTGGATGCTACACATAATAATAAATAATAGGACACATGTGTATAATTTGGTTAAACGTACTAATACGTATCCATTCTTTAATCATGTTTATTTCTCCTACTTTGTACCAGGCGATGAAAGAGATCAGCAAGCAAAGAAGGCATTTGAATCTTTGATGATCATCACGTTGGCCACTCCGAAGGGAGCCGCATGGGATAAATTTAGCAAGAAGGTCAAAGAGATAGCTCTTACAGACTACAACTACAACTTTACCGAGGAGGTGACGTCATAAAAGATTGCCGTTTAGCATCGTCCTTTCCTATCCGATTTCGTCCCCAAAATTCATTTCTTCTTCCGCCACTTTCCCATTTTGCTCTCCTGTACTCATTCCTTATTCAACTTTTCAGCTACTGCTTCTCACTTATATTATGGCTGTTACCAAAGGCTCTATTTAGTATCGGGTCGATTAGTTTTCGCGTTCACCATATTGTTCTAAAACTCTGAAAAGGAATTAATCAACATCAGAGCAATCCACGAGTGACGCGCGATATTAGATAGATAAGTGATCAATTCATCATCAGCGTGGCGTATTCCTCATGCCACAGCACCAGCTCAGGTTTTTGACAGATCGATATGCACAGCCATTCGATCTTCACAGCATTTCAACGAGAGCTTATAATAATATTATATTAATATAATATTATAAGCTCTTAATTTCAATTTAGTCTGTACGTGCAGGTTAATTACTTCGTCGGAGCTTTTCACGACGGCGTTATCATGCACGCTATCTCACTGAATAAGACCATCGAAGAAGGAGGAAACTTGTCTGATGGGCTGGCTATCGCACAGAAGATGTGGAACAGCACTTTCCCAGGTCTGTTTTTGCCTCCCAGCCTTTCGTCATGATCCGATTGTAGCTAAAAATTATAACCTAATAAAAACGCGTCTGTGTTGTTCGATCTGCTCCACATATCGTCACTGTGGCCAGTTTCGACTATCTCAGCGAAGAATAAAACTAGCTACTATAACGAAATCATAATAAAACACAAGTAAACCAATCGTTTCGATTAATATTATTTTGCCGCAAAACGGAATTGGCTGAAGCCATCCACGATAATATATATATATAGTGTATGACGATGAATTACGACGCCGAATAATGACGATATCAGACGCTGGCGAGCTATACGTAAATCGCGATCGTGATGACATCAGGAGTGTCATAATATAGATGATTATCATAGATAATATAGGTAGATAATAATATATGATTAAAATATAATATATATATATATATATATATATATAATATATATATATATATATTATCAAGAGTACATAATGGGAGAATTAATCTCCTATTATGTACTCTTGATAATATACATATACACTTTAGATATTATTAGCGCTTGACAATATATATTATACTATAATGTAATAATAATGTAGATTATAATAGTCTATATTATGACACTCCTGGTGACATCATGTGGTTGGCCGGCAGGTGTGACAGGTCAGGTTGCAGTCGACGATCAGGGGGACCGCATTGCCGACTACTCCTTGCTCGACATGACAGACCTGGAAGGTGGAACGTTTCACATCGTAGCGAACTATTACGGCGCACGGCAGAAATACGAGCCGGTGCTTGGATCACCTATCCACTGGCCGAACGGAGTTGTTCCGCCCGATGTGCCCCTGTGTGGATTCAAAGGCGACAGTCCGGCATGCTTGCCTAAAGGTTTGCTGTGTTCGCTCGCCACCTCGCGGCACCCCCGGTCTATCAACTTAAAAATAATTTACTGGCACACACAGAAAATGTCCGATTTTACATAACAGGATGTAAGTAGCATGGAATCTGTGTATCTGGTACACTTTCATACACATTACCTCACCAAACGGTGTTGCTGGTACATGCATGCGTACCTTCTCTGCGACTAACAACTCCGCTCAGTGATAATGCATGTGGTGTCTGTACATGTTTACTGGTTCTAAAACAACGTCATCGGTAATGCACATACATATATGCAAGAGCTAATAATACCTATTATTATAGGTATTATTAGCTCTTGATATATGTCATAGAAATTGCAGTGAATGGTTAAATAATAAAACATGTACTATAGCTTGCCGGTCTTTGCACCGAAAGCTGTAATTTCCACTGTGCCGACCTTTTTTTCGCTTCGTCATCGTGGCTGCGTAACGAGCAATTAGTTAGTCTCACCTTCTGTTGTCCCCTAGCTTTTGATGTTATTGCACCGAGGAGCAAAAACAGTGCTGGTAAGTGCACGAGCTGTGTTTTTTGACCAATAATCGTTAGCCATGAAGTGCGTTCTTCTACGCTGCAGAACTTTCACGCACATATGTCGCTTCGTGGACACAGCGACATGTAATCGACAGCTGCTGTCCACACTGCTCTCTTCGCGTCATTTGCGGAGACAATATCGCAGCGGCAGTAAAATTACAGCATACGCTGTCCCTGGATATGACATTACCTATATAGCGTAGAGATTTCAAAATGAGAATTTCTTACCAGATCATATACGATACTAGTACGTTGTAAGATGTTATAGTAGTGCGCTCTGTAGACGTTGTGGTATGTGACGGGAGAAAATCCAGATCATGCGTTATTAAACACAGAAATGTCTCAATTGCGTGGTAGTGGCCGTAACAGTGGCAATAAACTGACAGTATATTGCCGAGGTTGATCTTGGCGTCCGTGTCGCTAGAGTCGATTTCTTGCCCTTACCTACATAAGGAAAATAATACGATGTGTTAACTAATGCAACGTGTAGGCGTCCAGTGCGTGGGAATATATATGATATAGTGATCGTTACGTGGCTCTCCGGCCCTAAGCCCTGTTGCTCTTACAATATTACTACAATGCTTATATTATTACTACAATATTATGCTACAATTAATATGCTACAATTTATGAATTATTACTCTACAATATTACTACAATGCAGTACATATACTTACAAATGCGCGACCGATCACTCAACGAAGATATGAGAATATTTTCATTAATGCACCAACTTCCATGTGCAATTTTCGCTGTAGATTCGTTTCCGGCGTGGGAAGTCATTGGCGGAGCAGGCTTTCTACTGATCACGCTAGCCATGATCATTTCCTTCGTCGTGCACAGGTATAATATAATATAATATATATAATTTCAGAACTAACAAAAGGATCAATATCCTAACGGACCAAAAAAAAAGTATCTATATGGTTTCTAAATGCTAGCCCGTCTGGCTGGCTGGTTGACTGACTGTCTGTCTGTCCGTTCGTCCGCCCGTCCGTCGGTCCGTCCGTCCGTCCGTCCGCCCGTCCGTCCGTCCGTCCGTCCGTCCGTCCGTCCGTCCGTCCGTCCGTCCGTCCGTCCGTCCGTCCGTCCGTCCGTCCGTCCGTCCGTCTGGGTGGCTAGCTGGCCGGCTGGCTTTCTGGCTGCCTATCTGTCTGACTATGACCATCTGTTTATCTGGCAGGATGGATGACCGTCTGCCTGTCTAGCTGTCTGTCTGTCTGGCTATCGGCTCGTCCGTCCTTCCGTCCGTCCGTCCGCCCGACTATCTCTCTTCTTCTCATCATCTCTTCCTAATTATCTCTGCCCTTTTGTCCCCATGTTTACGTTTCTTTGCAATTAATTTCTGCAATAGGAAGTACAAGCTGGAGCAAGAGTTGGCGGACATGTCGTGGAAGGTAGTGTGGGCTGACATAGACTTCAGTAAGCACCGCACACACAGTATGGCCTCAGTCAGCAAGTTGTCTATTGTAAGTATAAGGTAATAGTTCTATACAGTTCGCACTGATTCTCAAACTGAGCCAGTTCTCAAAAGAAGCCTGGAAAATGTAAAATTATTTATTGTATCAGACCAAATATCCAAAGAGTGTGCACGTGTCTATTTCTTCAGTGGTCTTGCTCCTAAACTATGGGGCATCTGTAGCTGTTAGATCCGACTGATTAGTCCAGAATGTCCATACATTTAATTTACTAAAATGGTGAATGAATGACATGAATACACATAAAAAAAACGTTTTTCGTTTTCTTGTTCCTTTTAACAAAATACGAATAACTCCCACGACATCAATGCGAAAGAAAATTATTTTTTCTCGAAGTTCCTTGCAACATGCATATGCATCATATGGCATCGTATTTATCAGTAGACATATTTATGAAGCCCAACAATAATACAACTTTTGCGTTACGATCTTATGAAACTCGAATTAAATAGTCAGTTATTATAGTACAAGTAGTCTCGATCAAAACACATAGGTATGAGGTTTATTGCGCTGGTAATACAGATTTAGCGCAATGATTCGGCCGTAGTATCAACATGAAGTCTATCGGCAATATGTAATCTCTGATATATGGCACTTGTGTTAAAATTCGACGTATATTGCGAGCGATATTTAATAGCCTACAGACGGGCGCGCACACAAATTACACACACGCGTACACTCGCACACACACACACGCGCGCGCGCGCACGCACACGCACGCACGGACGCACGCACGCACGCACGCACGCACGCACGCACGCACGCACGCATACACACACGCACAATAACAACAATATATATATACTAGCGGGATACCCGGCGTTGCCCGCGGAAATCAGTGGCGTTACTCAGTTGGTGACCGATTGGTTGAAAGGAAAATATCCAAAAAAATCTAACTATCTATCTATCCATGCACTCATCCATGCATCCATCCATACATCCCATTCCATGCCATCCCATCCCATCCCATCGCACCGCATCCCATCCCATCCCATCCCATCCCATCCCATATCCCATTCCATCCCATCCCATCTCATCGCATCCCATGCGATCCCATGACATCCCATGCCATGCCATGCCATGCCATGCCATGCTATGCCATGCCATCCCATGCCATCCCATCCCATCCCACCCCATCCCATTCCATGCCATCCCATCCCATCGCATCCCATCCCATCCCATCCCATCCCATCCCATCCCATCCCATGCCATCCCATGCCATCCCATGCCATGCCATGCCATCCCATCCCATCCCGTGGCATCGCATGCCATCTCATCCAATCCCATCCCATCCCATCCCATCCCATCCCAAACAGTAAAAAATAATAAGAAATCAAAAGATAAAAGACATTAAAAATAAAAAATAAAAATGAAAAAGTGAGAAATTACAAATAATACATACTAAAAAGGTAGGTTAAGGGAAAAAAAGCAAAAAATGGGAAAAATAAGTTTAGCCATCTGTTGATGAATAGAATTTTTATCAATTTTTAACTTTTTAACTTTTTTTAAATTTTTGTTTCAGCCAGAACCACCTCCCA
>NW_014577185.1:51514-66305 GCF_000485595.1 Priapulus caudatus | reverse complement strand
CTGACGTTCTGTTTTGTCCATTTTTTCGTGTTTTACATTTTTAGAGTCTGGCGTCCTATGCTAAGCGTTCCACGCTATCTACCGCGCACAGCGGTCTTCTAGGTCACTTTGCTCGCACCGGTTGGATCTCATTCAACCGGTCTTCTTAAGATAAACTTGTGCAGCGCGTCTTACATGAACGACATTGGCGAGTTGGGCTACGACTCGCTATTCGAGCGGTCACGTACGACCGCGGACGTACGCGCTGGGGCCGTTGATATAGGCTAGGGTATGATAGTATATATACATTAGTGCATTATTATTTAAGAATATCATATAGGGTTTAGGGTATATATATATTTTATTTTATCTATTATTTATTATAAGTTATGAATTTATGTAGTGGTGGTGCTGGTTTTATGTTTTTTGTTTTTTGTTGAGGTTTTTATTTTTAGAGTGGGCGTTACGGGTTTCCAGTTGGTTAGTAATTTATGTATACTAGGTTATAATAGTGAAGCTTTATTACATTTATATATATAATATATCTCTTCTAGTGTACGCTTGGTGTTCTATATTATTGCTGATTTATTTATTATTGTTCTTATATATTTTTTTAACTTGTATGTATTTGGTACTATATCATATAATATACAGACCGGCTGATCACGGCACGTGTTGGCCGTTATGGTACGTTTGTAATTGCTTGTGTGGGCTTAGAGTAGGGTTAGGTTAGGGTAGGGCTGTTTAGTTGGTTGGTGAGTTGTATGTGGACTTTTATCTATTATTATACCTAACCGGGTCCTATTATATATATATAATACTCTATACCGTAATAATATATATGATGATATTATATATATATATAGGTAGGGTAATAATATATAGAGGATTAGGGTTATATATATATATACCCTCCAACCCTAACCCCTACTCTGTTCCTGTATCAGCTATATTCTCTGTACCTAACTGTTTCCTAACGTGGCTGTGGGGTTGTCCGGGTTTGTGGCGTGTGTGGTGTTTTTGGCGTTTTTTTTGTTTGTTGTGTGGTGGGGTTTTTGTGTTTGATGGTGGGTGGGGGTGGTAATCGCGCGTGGCGCGTGCGAGTGTCAGAGGTTGCGGTTTCGGTGTCAACTTTGGGTGGTGAGCATGGGGGTGTTGGCGTTTTGCTGGTGCGCCGTTGGCTGTGTGGTGGTCGATATGTGTGTATGTCGGGTGTGTACACTGTTAGTTGATGGGGTAGTGTGGTATGGTTGGTGTGTGGTGTTGGGTGTTTGTGGTGTAGGCGGGTTAGATTTTGGCTGTGTGGGGGTTGGCGCGTTGGGGGGTGTTTTGTTCGCGGGCTTTGCGCGGTTGGCGGGGGTGAACCACGCATAGTGGCGTAATCGTAATAATTGCTCCATACCCGACCGTGCCGTGTAAAGTAAATAAATTAACCAATTAGAACAGATACATAATAAATAAACTAAAAAAAAATATCAATTTAAATAATAAAATAAAATAAAAATTATCATGGAATAAATTAAATAAATCAATAAATAAAGTACAATAGAGATTATAAATAAATTATAATTTTAAAAGTAAATAAAGTTGAAATAAAGTAAGAGCTTATAGAGGATGAAGATAATCTCAGATATGAAATGGTAAGTAATCAAGATATGCATACCGTTTCCCCGCACACCGGTCAGCAGTCCGAGGGAAACTATTCCTAGCGCAAAGTTTTCAACCGTTGTTAGAGGGAGTCTTTACCTAGACATGGTTTCCCTTGAGTTGACGTCATTTGGTGGGCTCTGAGGCTAGGAGAGACGGATGCATGTTGTTCGAGTCTTAGGTGGACGTTTTACGACTGTTGCGATTTTTACTTTTAAACGGCTGTCCGCTGTAGCGCCAGCGACATGCGCGCTAATCTCTCTCACGTGGTTGTGTGCGATTGTATACTCGTGTGTCTAGGTCCCTGACCGGCAACCGATTATGTTGCTCGTCGCCCTACTAGTTGTCCCGACTAAAATAAGGAGTATATTACATTAGTTGGGTATGTGGTGTTGTGTGTGCGTGTGCGTTGTTCGGTGGTGCGTGTGGTGTTGGCGTGTGGTCGCATGTTCGGCGCATGGTGTGCCGTGTGTGCCTACGGTTGCTGGTGTACGCCGTAGCTGCTTGTGCCGTGTGGGCGAGTTCTTTGTGTGTGTTGTGCATCGGCTGTTCGGGCGGCGTGTGGCGTTTTTTTGATGTTCTGTCCTGGTGACTGTTGTGGTGGTGTGTGTGCGGGTGTGTGTGGTGTCTTCTATTTGTGTGTGCGTTGTGTTGTGTGCTGGTGCGTGAGTGTAGTGGTGTGTGTGCTTTTTGTGGACTGTAGTGCCGCAGGTGGTGTGCGTGTGTTTTGCGATGTTGCTGTGTGTTGCGCGCAGCGCTATGGGCTTGTGTGTGTTCCTGGCTCTGTTGTGTGTACTGGTGTCCTGGGTTTGCTCGGTGTTGTTCGTGTTGTGTGTTTGTTGTGTTGTGTGTGTGTCGTGGTCGGTGTGCTGTATGTGTGTATCGATGTAGTGGTGATAGTAGTGAGAATATGCGATTATATTATAAGCCGGTGAGGGCGGTGATGTAATTTACGCTTTCCAAGTCGGACTATATAATGCCACCACCGAATGTCAATGTGGATGTCGTGCATTTGTGCGTTTTGTAAATAATGATACTATTTTAACTGTGTGAGTTATTTTTATGATAAACGGTATTTGTGCCACTGGTTTGTCATCTTTTCCGTTTCGATGTTTATTTACCTAGTCGTCTGTGTGTAGTTTTGCAAGGGGGTTGTTTCATTCTCTCAACCCAAAAATAGCGGTTTCTGTGTGGTCCTGTAAGTAACGTCTTCAGTTTATTTGTACCCGCGTATATTTATGTCAGTGATACATAGTAGTTCTAGTGTATTAGGTTGATTAGTCACGTTAGTCCCATTTTTCTTTTGCGTTGTATGAGTAGCCAACTTAAGGTGTTTCTTAGGTTTCTCTTAAACTGTGTGTAAGTATTACATCAGTTGCGTGAAAAGTAATTAGGCATTGTGGGTGCGTGTTACTATAATAGTAAGATTCTTCTGAAGTCGATTTTGCGCAGCTGATTTTGACCTTATGGTTCCTATTATTACGGTTGTGGTTAACGACTTATTTTTCCTTAGGCTAAGTGCCGAAATGTGGTTCATTGCAGTTGTAGAGTGTGTGCGTTCGTCTTGTTTATTTTCTTGTATATCGCGTGAGTGGGACGATAACTAAATAATAACAACAACTAATCGTAAGGTCTTAAATATGAGCTTTTTTAAAGCCTTTTGTGTAAAGGCAGTCATAGAGCACGCATGGATCCGGGAGGGGCCTATCAATTAAAAGATGATGTAACATCGCGACTGTTTAGTGCACGCGTGGTTTTGGGCTCGTTCTAAAATTCGTTCACGTGACTGCTTTCATTTATTGTTAATTCGTCCCTATGGTTGCGTATGGCCGAGTTGCTGTACGTGCCGTGTGCCCCGACGCTCCTTTTATGTAGCGAGGTGAGAGATAGAGAAATGCACCATCACACCAACAACACCCTCACCACCACACACACACCACACAACACACACACATCACACACACACACACACCACACACACAACACACAAACACATATAGCGATACACAAGCGTGCGCTTCGAGTTGTCTTACGCTACTTATTATACAACGCCGCGTGCGCTTGAGACAGCGCACTACACGGAGGTCAGATACGCCAGCAACGTGTAGAGGTCCATCCTGCAAAAAGTACAACAAACCTGTCGATAACAAGTTATGCCCGAGTTCACAGTCTAAGTCGCTTTCCGCGAACTGAATTTGAGTGTGGAGTAATCGCGTGACGCGCTTATATAATATATGCACCCATTAACACAACATCGTTTGGTTATTAATATAATAAGTGCACTGATGATATTATCACAGATTTAACTAACATATTGTTGTTGGTCTGTTGGTTTAAACTTACATTATCCTGCTTCCAATCCATCCATCCACAGAGATAAGAGAAGCAAAGGTTTTAAGGGTGGGTGTGGTATTGGGAGGATTACTTGTGCGGCATAATTGGCGACGGTATATGGGTACTAGCACGTATTGCATCGCGCTGATCATTACTAGCGCGGGGTGCGCGACGGTTGTTCGCGGAAGGTTGGATGGGTCGTGTGCGAGGGATGGGGGTTTGCAGTGGTTGGTGCTTGTGCAACAGGTTTGTAGGCGGCTGGTCGAGAGTGGTGTGACATGCAGCGTTTGTCAGCGGTGGCTACTTTTCGCTCTGATTCGTGCTATGCCCATCCAGTTGCGGCAGTTTGTCTATTTTAATTGCGCAATGCCGATTAACCATCCCAATTCCCAGTCCTATGCCCATGCAGCCATGCCATCCATCCATCCATCGCACCCAGCTCCATGGCCATCCTACAATTCTCCATCCCGAAGTTATCCGAACTATCCTCATCTATCTCGCTATTGGTCGCACTGTCCGAGATTACTCAGTTTCTATATCAGCCATTCCATTGTTCCAGTGGCGCATTGGTGCGAATTGGTGGGCCAAGTGTTATCCATCCATTGTTTTTTGTCCAGTCGCTCATTCTGTCCATTTTAGTGCTCCATAATGCCATTTGCGCATCGCGGTCGATGGGGCGTTATAGCATGCGGTTGTTTTGGTTCTAATCTCATATGTTTATTTTCTAATTCCCAGAGTTTCATCTATTCCCATCCATTTGCATTTTGTGGGCGCGATTTTGTTTTTGCCAGATTTCGGTGGCTAATGCATCCATCCGTTCGTCGGTGTACCGTCCCGTCCGCGGCTGTCCGTCCGCGCTTGTTTTTTCCGTCCGTTGCCGTTCCGTGCTCTTTCCGGTCGTCCCGTCGTCCTCTCTGTCTGTGTTGTCGCGTCATCGTTGCTGTCTCTCTCCGTTGCCATCAATGATTACATCACCATTCATCCATTTTTGCGCGATCCCGTGATGGTTTTTTTGTGTTTGGTTGCCATCGCCTATGGCATTTCCTATTCGATGCCATGCGCATCCTATTTCTGTTCTCATCCATCCATTCCATCCCATCATCCATCCATCCATCCATTGCCATCACCATCCATCCAAGTCATCCAGGCAGATCATTACCATTCCATACATTCCTATTCTATATTCCATCCATCCATGCATCCATCCATCCATCCATCCATCCATCCATCCATCCATCCATTTTGCTTCGCATCCATCCCATCCAATGCCATTACCATGCGCCATTTAGTTTTGTTCCATCCATCCATCCATCGCATGCGCGCGTTGCACATAAGGACCATGCTCGTGCCTGCAATCGGATCTATGGAAACTAAGGCTGCATCAGAGCTGTGGGGTGGCAGCGTGTTGTGTTGGGGGGGTTTTGTTGGGCTTTGTAGCAGAGGGGTTTGGGCATCGTTTTTTTTTAGTGAGTGGTTGGTGCGGCGTTTGTTGGGGGCTATTGGGGCATTAGACTTTTTGGGAGGGTATGGGTTTGCGGGTGTTTTAGTTGCTTCGAGTCTGTTGGCAACGCACCGGCATCCTGGGTTTTTGCGCTGGTGGATGTATCTGAGCTAGTGTTTTTATGGGGACTTACTGTTTGTACTGTTTTTTTGGTGCACGGTTTGTGGGGAGGTTCGGATGGATTGGCGCTGCTGTCGCGTGCGGAATGTGTGGGTCTGTGTTTGTTCGATTTTTTCGGTGTTTTTTATTATAGTTAGTTTGGTGTATGTTTTTTTTGGAGGTGTTGTTGTCATGTTGTTATAGCGGTGGTGTTTGGTTGGTTTGAGGTGTGGCTCGGTGTGTTGTTGTCTGTTGGTTCTGTTGGTGATTTGCAGGTAGTATTGCTGGTGGGGGGCTGTTCTTTGTTTAGTTCTGGTATTGTTTTGTCTTGGTTGGTTTGGTTTTTTGCTGCTTGTCTATGTTGTTTCTGTTTGTGTTGTGTGTGTCGGTTTGTGTAGGCCTGATGTGTGTTGTTTGTTATATTTGTGTCAATTTGGGATGTATGTGCGATGTAGTTGATATTTAATCACGGTCCGGCTGATTATTTGTCTTTCTACCATGATGGAGGTCGTTCAGTCTGTATGTGTTTTTTCGCTCGTGTTGGTGCGCGGTGCAGCCGGAGGAGGGGGTGTCGTGAGGTTCGTCGCAGAGTTGTTATTACAATACATTGCTGTGAGTTCTGGTCGTGGTACGTGGAAAGGGGGCGGTGTGGATTGGTGTGTGAGGCCGTCCATAATCGTCGCGTGCATGCGTATTTGTGGTTTATTGTTGTATGGTTTGTTGTTGTGTTATTGTTCTGTCGGTGTTGTCTTAGTTGGGTCGGTGGGGCGGCGTTGGTGTCAACGTGTGTAGTATGGAGAACAGGCTTGTGTATGTTTTTAATTGCGAGATAAGGGTATGTTTGGTGGTATGCTATGTCTTTTTTTGTTGGGTGTCGTGTTTTGGCTGGAATGAGTTGCTTGAGATTGGTTCAGATTGTGTGAAGGGTGGGTGATTTTAACGAGGAGCTGCTTAGTTGGTGTCTGTTTTGTTTGTTTTGTGGTTTTTTTTTTGTGGTTGTGTTGGGCTTAGCGGGGTTTGTGTTTTGTTGGCTTGTTTTGGTGTGGGATGCATTGTTTGCTCGGGGGTGTGGATGGGCGGGGAGTTTGTGGTGCGGTTGGTTAGTGTTTTTTTTTTTGCGTTTTTTTGGTTTGTTGTGTGTTCGTGACATGATGTTAATGTGGTGGTTGGATTTTATGGACGATAATGTTTGGCTTTTATTTGGAATTACTTTTTGTTCTCTGTATTTGTCTGTTCCTGATTGTGTTTTAGATCGTGCTGTCGGTGTGTACTGTGTGCGCTTCGAGATGTTGTGGTGTCTCGGTATATTTTCTCGCTAGACTGCTAATCATCTGCTCCTATATGGCACATTAGTGCTATTTTGTTCGCGATCGTGTCCTATTTGTTGCGGGTGCTCTCGTTATGCTACTGTGTCAACTGTGATTAGTTTCGCATTATTGGGTGACACACAAGTGTGTAGCCGCACTCGATTGCATTGTCTAATCCGTATATGCTGTAGCTGGTCCACTGAATTTTGTATATGTTTCACACGTCCATTTCACTCAATCTGTCTTCACAATTCACATCACACCCATGCGCATATTCGCCAATCACTAATTTGACTTACTACTACTAGCGAGTTGATCACCTGATACCTGGATATCGTCAAGTGGCTCCCAATATATAGTGGGCGCCTTCACACGGGTACGCTGAGGGCTCATCACATGGCCTAGATGTTTTTGCGCATGCGCCCCTGTTGAGATTTGTCATCTCTATTCACTATTCGCATCCGAGTCCATTCCCGCCATCGGGGCAAGTGTGTTTTCATCTCAATTTTTCCTGAGTTCCAAATAAATACCACACTTTATATTGTATTGGCTTATGACAATTAACTTAACATTATTTTGTGTTTTGTTTTTCTCTCTAGTCCGTTTTGTATTTGATGTTGTTTTGTATTTTTGTCTTTTGTTTGTCTCTATGCCATCCATCCTCGGGCCTCGACTGGGGCTTGGTTGGGGTCCGGATGGTTCGCTATCCATGCATCCAATCCATCTCAGGCGACTGCTGATCTACACCACTCTTCTATGTTGTGGACTTTTTGTTTTTTTGCATATTCCTCCAGTGCTCATATGCCTTTCTTATCTTCCCATGGCACCTCTATAATATTTTTGGCTCGTTCTTGTGTTTTTAGTCGTGTCTGTAAATGCGTATATATTATCTATTCTCCCTATACCTAAGTAAGTTGCCAGCTAGACTGTTGCGTCGAATGCGATTTCCTAAATCACCAACTTCTTGTACTCCACATTCCTAATCGGTTATCAAATTGTTGAGCAATCCAATGCGGAGCTATCATGCTGCCCATCAGTGCGCTACCATGATTACTTCGGCGCATCGCGAGTGGTGTTCCATCCGTATCCGGCATGTGTCTGCTCGAGGAGCATTTCGATGGTTGGGTGGGGCGTTTGCCATCCATCTCTCACCATCATCTTTCCATCGCGAGTTTACCTCATCTCAACCACAAGTGTCCTGAGTTCTTCTATGAGTTGAGTCTGACATCCACTATTTAATTTTCCATCCAACTGATTTATACGAACCATCTCTTAGAGAGGGGGGCCATGGTTGCACGTGAACTCCCGGTGATACTCAATGGAGCTCTGGTGGTCCAGAACAGGGATCGCACATTTTTTTGCCAATGCGCGGGATGTGCCACAATTGTGGTTCGTCCGCATGTGGGATGTGCCATCTGCACGGGACCAAAATCCATTGCCAATTTGCCAATTTGCGGCACTTTACGCTACTACCCATTCCCGTGCTACTCTAGTCGACTTAGAGCACTCTATTTCCTCGACATAATAGACCGATGATGCTCATGATTAGATTCGAATTCTGTCCTGTTTGCAAATGCTCACTTTTCATCCTTAGTGTGATTGTGTGCGATCCGCACTTTAGCCATTCGCTGTAAGTTTGCTGCGACATGTGTTTGATGTGAGATGTATGTTTCGTCTGTAAGGTAGTGTTGCTGCTATCTATCGTTTTTGTGGCGCTATATTTTTGTTCGTTTGGTTCATGTTAGGTATTTGTTAGTGGCGTGTGTTCTGTTGCTGAAGCCAGGTTATGCGGGGTATCTAGTTTAGTTCTATTGTTGGTGTATTATTATGTTTTACCTTATTTAGGCAATGTCCGTTCAATATTTGCTTTCTTATTTGTTTCGTTTTGGCCTTTTTTCCTTGAGCTATTGCTTTGTGTGGTTAGGCGTTGATCGTTATGCTTCGTTACGGCTGGGAAGGTCGGATCATGGATGTGTACTAAAGGAGGTGGGAAATTGTCGGTTGTAGTGTATGAATTCTTGGATCTGCAGCTTTTTTTGCACGTGGCTGGGGCTGGTCGTGGTGTTTTTATGATTTTTAGATATTGATTTGTTTCCTTGTAACTCTTTTATGGTATGCATGTCTATTTCTTCTGTCTGACGGGTGGTTGTTGTGTTGTGTCTTATTTGCTTGTTTTTTTATTGTTTGTCGCGTCGAGTGTTTTTATTTTTTGCGTCTGTTGGGTTAGTCGAGTAGTATAGCGCTGGACTCGTTGTGTTTCTGGTTGTTGATTTGTATGGTTTGTTTCTCAGTTTACTATTTTTTCATCTTCCTTGGTCATTTTTCTTTATTTTTTTTGCTGGGGGTTCGATTGGGTTTTTTGTTTTGCGGTAAAGTTTTTGTATGGCTTTAGTGCGGGTGTTGGTTTTAATTCTCATGTTGCTTTTGGTAGTTTATGTTTGCTACATGTTTAGAGAGCTTGGTAAGCGTTGTTTTCTTCCGTCTTTCGTTCCTTATGCTGCAATCCAATGGCTAGCGGGGACTTGTGCTGTTGCTGTGTTGATTCCTGTGAGTCGGAGGCTGTAATGTGTTGCGGTGTTTCTGGGCGGTTTAGATATGCTTGTCTTTGTATACTACCGTTATATATTTCTTTTGCACTAGTGGTTTGTTGCCAATATTTCCATTTCTTGTTCATTTGCTCGCTCTAATAAGTTTTGCTCCAAAATTCGCCTATTTGTGTTCATACTATTTTATCGTATTATCATGAGCGATGGTCTTGTTCATTGCTATCGTTGTCAAGTTGTTGTTTCAGGTGTCTGGATGATTCAGTGTCCAATTGTCCTAATTACTGAGTTGTTCGCTGTGACTCGATGTATACTCAGATACCTTTCTATCCGATCCAGTATGTAGTGTTCTTGCCCTATTTGCTGTATTTGGTGAATGCGGCGTTATTTTGGTGTTCTGATGACTTTCCTGTTGTCGAATGTTTGCAACTATCGCAGGGGAACGTTTCTTTCACGGTGCTTGAAGTCGGTCTGCGTTGTGTATTCGCCAGCGGTGATTCGCTTTGTTACGAGCTTTTCTTCTAGTGCACTCAGTGACCTTGCACCAGACTCGCAAGACATTTTTTATTAAAAGCTGAACTATGAAATCTGTACACATCTGTGGAATCTTTGTGCCCAAGAGCTCTTAGTGTCGTCCCAGGTTCCTCTGAGAGATCCGTCGGGTTATGTTCCTAATGCGTTCGTGTTAATTTTCATATTATTTAATTAATTGCATGTGTCTTTATCTCACTGAAGTTCCACGTCAGTACACATTTCCTACCTGTTTCTCCACTCTTAGACATTCGCTATATTTTTCGATTTTCATTCCCAATAATGACTCTACTTTTTCAAGAAAAAATAATTTGAAACGTTTTAATTTTATATGAGAACTTGAACAGTTATGACGAATATTATATTGTCTATAACTATTGCATTTGTGTACGTTTTTGCCGTAACAGCACGACAGAGTCATCAACAGCAAATTGCGCATAGTATTTGTTGATCCGTCCAGTGCGGTCTGATGATAGGATAGGCACATGCGGCCGTAGCTAGTAGGGCGGGGTTTTGCGGGGACATTACATTTTATTGTATTTGTGTCCGATTTTTATCCTTCGCGTTTTGGTTGTCTCGTCGTGTCTATCTGCTTTTCTTGTTTGTTTAGGGTATTGGTTCGCGAGAGTGGTGAAGCGATATATATATTCTTTAATAAGAGGAATGCGGCCTCTTGACATGGGGATTGCGGTTCTTACGTACAGTCGTTTATTGATTTGTTTTTCTAGTACTTATTTATCCTGGGTTGTTACGTAGCCTCTCTTTATTAAAGTGGAATATATAGAGATGTTCGCGTCATGAAATAATTCCTGATTTTGTGAGTAGTGCTTGTGGGTCACCATATGTGGTTTTTTTCATAGTTAAAGATTTACCTGCGTTCTATGGTGGCTGCTGTGTGTGGAGGGGAAATCAGCGCGCCTCTCGCCGTGTTTTAGCCTGGTGTTTGAGAAATTTGCTTTCATCTGTCTGTTTTGTTGGTTCGGCTTAATCTTCGTGTTGGTTCTGGTGCTTATCGGTTCCTCTTGTAAAATAATCACTGTGCCTTCTTGAGTGTATGCGTTTTGGTGTTGTTGGGTGGGCTCGGGCGATTTTGTCAGCGTGTGGTTCTAGTGTTCTTGCGTATGTTGGTCGCACTCGCGGAAGTTCGTGGTCGTTGTTGTTTATAGCTCCTTGTCGGGAGAGCGTCGTCTGGTCCGGGGGGTCGCGCGGACCACGTTCTTCGATGGGTGTGGGCCAGCAGTCGTCCCTTGTGGGATGGGCTGCGGGTGTTTTTGTGGCACGGGGGCGTGTTTTTTGGGGTGGATGTTTTGGGTTGGGTTATGGGGCGGGAGTGAATGCGTGTGGGAGGTTGGTTAAAATACTTATTAAGGTTAAGGGAGGCTGGAAATATGGCGTGCCGCGAAAGGGTCTATAGGGGCGCATGTGCATGTCCAGTGTGGTTGTGATGCGTCGAGTTGACCTCATTGGTAGGGCATGTCGTAGTGCTATCAGCGATAAATGTGGTGGACCTCTCGCTGTCGTCATAATAGAGTGTGAGTCCTCCGGTAGAGAGCTGGTGTTACATGTACTTGCTAGTTAGTTGGTGCGAGGAACAATTGGTTTGTCCTCGATTAATAGTGCTTACTATATTTGTCTCACTCTAGGAGTATTCCTTATCATAATTATTATGGGTGTTTTGCAGGTCTTTGTGCTTTTCTCGGCGTGTGGCCGATCCCTTATCGCGTGGGGTGTTGATATTTTGATGGCTGAGGGCGGGTTGGGGTGTGTATTATCACCCCTTGTCTTGCACAAAGTTCCCTGACAGTCTGTTTGCCGTCTTGCGTTCTCGCATTCCGATTTTGCTTGTTTTGTTTGTGGTGTGTGCGCCGGTGTGTGTGGCGCGGTTTCGGCTGCCTCCTTTGTGTATTCTAGGCCTGGTGTGTGACTGTCTCTTTTGACTTCTGTTGTTCCTAATCTTGTGTCTTTGTGTGCTGGTTAAGTGCTCAATGCGCTTATGATTTCCAAGTTGTATTTATATTCCGTCTGAGTTTCCGATCCCGGTCATACTTTTGTGCCGATTCTTGCGTTGGTGGTCGTGGGTGTCTTAGCTTGTAAGGTTTCGCGCAATGCGCCGACTAATTCTGACGGTGTCCGATGCCCATATTTCTCATTATTTCTGCCTAATTTCCCAGTGTTCACTCAGTGCATAGTGTGATGGTTCAGGGCGTTTGCGGATATATGCAGTCGGCATATTGATCTCTTATCTCATTCTCCATAGTAATTAGACCGTACTTTATGAGTTCCGACGGGTCCTAACCTATGTTAGAGTGTTGAGTGCGTTAAAGAGTCTTTATTGCTGTAGCTTATCCGAGTTAGTGGTTTTTTTGCTGCTCGTCATGCAGTCTTTTTGCGTATCAGAAGTTTGCTCCGGAGGCCTGAGGGTGTGTTGGATGATGCGAGTTAAAGTGTTAGCTTTCCAAGTACTACTTAAAAGCCACGATACCTGGATACGTTTAGTTGTTGGCACTATTGTATCCTTGGGTATCCAAATTTTCGCGTTGAGTTGTAAGAGCAATTATCGATGGCTCGTTCGTAGATGATGTGCTCGTGACAGTGATGGGCCTAACTTTCATATCTGCGATTGATCACCGAGTTATAAATTATAGTCCTCATATTCGCATGCGTCGCCTCATATTAGTGTGGTTCAATACCATTCTCCAATGTCATAATATCTATTCCATTCGCGCACTTTAATCCATATATGGCTTTTTTGTTTTTCTTTCAATGTAGGTTCTTTACTCATGTTTCTCATAGACTTATTTCTGAAATTTATTGTCTTCCGTTACAGCTTCCTGTCTAACTTGTGTATATCCGGTTCGCACGGTAATTTTTTTGTCTGGCGGAGTGTAGCGAGAAAGGTGTTTCTGCTTTGTCTGAAGTTTTTCTTAGTGTGTGGAGCTTAGTTTCTTTATTATGTTTAGTTATTGTAGTTAATAGAATGATATTCTGACGTTTTTACTGTGATGGAACGTCAGCACTATAGTCATTTTGTGGCTTGACTCGCGCATGATTCTGTGGGTGTGGATAGGTTTGTAGGTTTTATGTAGGTTTTGTTCTGTTTTGAATTTTTTTTCTTATTACTCGCTTCTATCTCGATTTGGTCGCAAATTGGTATGTTTTGCTGGTTTCGGTGAGTGGTGGAGTAGTGGATCAGTGCCGTGTGTGTGGAGTTTAGCGGTGGGTGTATTGCATAGGTGGTGTGTGTCGTCTCTTATATTCAATGTGCTAGTGTGAGACTTATGGGTGTCCAGACTCGCGTGCCTAAGTAACCGCCGCGATGATTAAATACTACTTGGGCGCAAACAGTCGGCCCTGCGGTGCTCGCCATGTTGGTAGGAAGGATCTCCCAATCGACTCACCTACCCTAACCTAGGAGAGTCTCAACCGACTTCTTCCAATAGCATTTGATCCATAATTGGAAAGTATTCCACCAATTGTTTGATTACATTCCTTCCAGCTATGATCCCCAGTCACTATATTCGTTGCCCATCCACTTGTCCCCCGTCAATTCGTGCCTAGATAAGCCAATTTTTGACCATTAGTCCACCTATACCATTCCACATTTCAATATATGCTCATCAATGTATAAATACTTTGGAGAATATAGCTTTTTCGCCACATAGTTTAACTAACAATTTAGCACACTTCAAGTTCAGCTCGATACTCAGTTATAGAGCGACTAACACCATGAATTCACACGTAACGATGATGTTAATCTGCTCCACCGCACCGCGCATCTATTGTATAAATAGACTTTTTTAACTTTAACTTTTTAAAATTTTTGTTTTACCGACCTAAGAACGCACCTCCCAACGTGCTAATTCTGAAACATACTTAGTTTTCCATCTAAGCGCTGCACGGAAGTTCTCTAGTTATCGCGAGTATCGGAACTAATTCGCGCATGAAACAAACTTTATATATACATATATAGATATACATATTATACGACAGCGAAAACAACGAATCCATACCATCCATCCCGACACAGTCACCATGCATATACAGAAAAATACTCAATTAGGATAATAGGATGAGTGTATTAATTTCTTAGTAATTTTTTAGTTAAGTTTAAAAAAAACAATTCTCTCCACCTCATGTCTATATATATATATAATATATATATATATATATACTATATATATATATATATATAAAGTTTACCTATCTCGTATGATCCCTGAGCTACAACTAGACTGAAAACGCAGTATTCTATAAGGCGGTTAATCTAGCCATTAGCTCTCATACCGAGTGCGTATGATGCACGCAGCTGGTCAGATGTTTGTACTGTTTTCATTATCGCTTGATTCTTTTAATGCTTTAATTCTTTATGCATGCAATTTAGATGTCGGCAGCAGTAAGTATATCGTAATATATCGTGAATATTGTTACGAGCCGTTGGCATGGCATGTTATAGTTCGATAGCATATTATCGTGTTACATATAGCAATAGTAACAAGGCATCAAGAAATCGTAGCGCTGCGCTATTATATCCGTCTCGTCATACATATTATATAGTTTCCATCATATTCTCTTTCTATTTTGTTACTGGTTTGCTTTCACTGTAAATATCCACCAATGCGTGACCCTGTGCCGAGGTGAAAATAGCGTGTGGACAATAGGACGTTCACATTTTACTAGCCATTTCCATATGAGAGTAACTTTAAGTTACATTCATAGGTAAATAAGTAAAATGATTAGTTTTGACATCTAGCATGACATGTAAATATATATCGTGTGTGAGTAGATGGCAGTCATATTTACCTCCGCAACGGAGTTGCAGGGAGGTAATGTGACCCCTCTCGTGTGATGTT
>NW_014577185.1:49838-51504 GCF_000485595.1 Priapulus caudatus | reverse complement strand
AGGGGCCATCGTCCCACGTTGATCGGATCGGAGTGAAAAAAATAAAAAGCGAGGGAGGGGGGTTATAAGGGATTAGCATATGCCCCTTCTCATATAAGTTACCCCTAATACTGAACTTTAGTGTGCAGAAAATGCCATTTTCATGCACGAATTTTCAAAAATCTCCCTACCGTGGGAGGGGGGATACCCCTCCCACACCCTACCCCCTTGGTCGCTTCGCTCCCTCGCCTTGGCCCCCCTGTTTCCAATTGCTGGCTACGCCACTGTCAGCCAGGTAGTAATTGGTCGACCGACTGGCTTGACTTCTTCACAGGAGTGTTTGTGGAGAGTCTCATGATGTGTCCAAAAAGTCTAATAATTTTCTAAGAGTATCGGATATTTATGGCCCTCCTTAGAAGGCGGCGTTGGAAACAGTCAATTCTACCAGCAAGATCTTTAGTTATTGACCACAATTCGGAGTTGTAGAGGAATACAGGCTCTATGAGTGCTGTGAAGTGATGGTACTTATTTGTGATAGGTATACGATGGCGGCGCCATATATTGTCCCAAACATTCATTGCTAATATAGCTTTTGGTTTTCTTTCAATGAGGTCTTCCTCAGTTCCAAGACTATTTCAATTATTGCTTCCCCCTCTTCTAACTGTATACTCCACGGTTTTGTCTGAGTTACAGGAAAGGTTTCTGCTGTTGAGCTGTGGTGGTATTGTTTCTTTGTAGTATTGTGGAAGATGATACGGTTTTATGATGAACCAGCCTATATCATCCGCATACTGTGGTGTGATGGTTACGTTGAGGTTGTTCTTTATTTTTCTATAATTATGGTCGCAAAGGTGTGATGGAGTAGTGTCAGGTGTTGATGATGGGTATTGGTGGTCTCTCAATTCTAGTTTAGACTTTGGTGTCAGACTGCGTGCTAAGTACCATATAAATATGACTGGGCTGAAACAGTCGCCCTGCGGTGCTCCCATGTTGGTGAGGAAAGGATCTCCCAACGACTCACCTACCCTAACCTGAAGTCTCACATCTTCCAATAGCATTTTGATCATATGGAGTTCATCTTGTTTGATTATTTCTGCTAGATCCCGCATTATGGTTGCCCTGTCTATCGTGTCGAAAGCTTTTGACATGTCCATCATCAATATATGTGTCATGTAATCTTTGGAGGATATAGCTTTTTCGGCCATGAGTTTATAAGTTAGAACTTGTTCAGTGGTGTTAAGAGTATACACCATGAATTCACACGTACGTGATGTTAATCTGTACGCACCGCCATCTATTGATAAATAGACTTTTTTAACTTTTTAACTTTTTAAAATTTTTGTTTTAGCTAGAACCACCTCCCAGACGTGCTGATTCTGAAAATATCTTTAGTTTTCCTCTAGGCTGCGGAGTTCTCTAGTTATGCGAGTACGGACTAATTCGGCTGAACAACTTTATATATATAGATTTTCCTCTAGGCTGCGGAGTTCTCTAGTTATGCGAGTACGGACTAATTCGGCTGAACAACTTTATATATACAGATATAGATATAGATATTATAGAAGCGAAAACAGACAGTCACCCATGCATATACAGAAAAATATGAATATAGAAATAGGATGAGTGATTAATTTCTTATAATTTTTTAGTTAATTTTAATAAAACATTTCCACCTCATTCTATATAT
>NW_014577185.1:35672-49813 GCF_000485595.1 Priapulus caudatus | reverse complement strand
GGTCGAACCGTATGTAAAGGCGCCGCTAACCTACGTAGGTTAATATGTACTCGGAGGTGGGTGTTCATTTGAAACTAGTACGCCCTGTTCGGTGTCTCCCGTAATGATGGTGAGAAAAGTGTATGTCCAACGAGCTCACTCTATCCTAACCGGCAAGATCTCACATCTTCGCAATAGCATTTTTGACTCGATCATGGATTCAATTGGTTTGATTATTCTGCGTAGATCCCCCAAGGCATTAGGGTTGCCGGTAGCTAGCCTGATTCACCTCACTATCCTGTCTATCGTGTCGACAAGCTTTTGACCATGTCCATCAATCAAAGAGTATGTGTGCTATCGGTAATTACTTTGGGAGAGTGTATGCTTTGTTTCGGTCCACATAGTCAGTGTGTTATTCAAGTAGAACGTTGTTCAGTGTCGATATAAGAGGTATATCACCATGAATCTCACACGTACGTTGAGTTAATCGTAGCGCGACCGGCCATCTATTGATTAAATGACTTTTCTATACCATTTTATTACGGAAACGCACTTTTATAATACGAATTTTTGTTTTACCGCATTACAGACCTAGAACCTCACCTCCACGACGTGCTCGATGTCTGTAAATTATCTTAGTTCTCCTCTAGCTAGCGGAGTCCCCAAGTAAGTTATATTGCGCGAGTTAGCGGACTTAATTGCGGCCAATGTACTGCAACAAAACTTATATATACGGTGAAGAATAATAATGACGAGTATGATATATCAGGAACACGAATAAAACAGATCAGGTCACTCCATGGCATAAATACAGAAAAATACTGAAAATATAGAAATAAGGAATGAGTGATAAGTGTTCCCTTGATGAATTTTTTATAAAAAAATGTTTTAATAACACATTTCACACGTCAGTTCTAGTATATATAGTAGATATATTTATATATAGTATATATAATAATACTATAGTAGTAAAGGCATTACCCTACTCGTATAGGATCCCTGCAATACTTACAACTAGAGCTGAAAACTCAGTATTCCTATAAGGATGTTAATCAGGCCAAGAGCTTCTCGAAATACGAGGAGTGCGTATGATGCATCAGCAGTGTCCACGATGTGTGTACTTTTTCATATCGCTTGAATCGTTTAATGCTCTTAATTCTGTATGCATGCATATTTAGTACTGAATCGCGATGCAGTAAGTAATAATTTCGGTAAATATCGCGGAAAGTATGTAGTTACGAGCGGGCATGGCATGTGTATAGTTCGATACGCATATATAATCGTGTTAGCATAATAGCAATAAGCTAACAAGGCAGCTTGACAATAATGCATGTAAGCGCTGGCGCTATATATTCACCTTTTCTCGTCAATACAGATTTATTTAGGTGCGTACTAAACATATTCTCGCGTGTATTTTCTATGTTGTTGTATATTGGTTTGGCGTTTCACTTGTAAATGAATACTGATTATCGGCAATGCGTGACCCGTGCCGAGGTGAATAGTAAGCGGACAGGGTTCATAGATAGGGTCACGTGTAATTTTTATCTAAGCTACATCTTTTCGCATATTGAGGTAGTAACTTATGAAGTTACATTCATAGGTAAATAAGTAAAATGATTAGTTTTGACATCTAGCATGACATGTAAATATATATCGTGTGTGAGTAGATGGCAGTCATATTTTATATTGCTATTGATTGTTTAATAGCAGTACAGCTACGCAGTGCTGAGCAATATTTTTCTTATAATGACCACCGTAATATTTATAGTGTGACAACATTTTCTTCAACTCGTTAATTTTCGTTAGGGATTATCATTTTTAGTTACATATTACATATACATCAAAGTGTTACGCGCATAACATGTTTTGTACGGGCTTCTAGTATATCCATGGACAATAAGGCAGGTCATGTTAACTGAGTTTTCTTCTCTATTTCAGACAGACGTGCAATCAATGGGAAGTCTGCCGGCGAATGCTGAGGGCCAGATGTTTACAAAAGTTGGACATCTTAAGGTGAGAAAAACATTTGCTTCTCTGCTGCGGTATTGCATCGTAATATTCTCTGATGAGCGGACGGTTCTTTTCGGGACACCAGATTGGATCATTTTAATTATCTGGAAACCGGGAAATACTGAATAATTTTTGTGTGTGATTTGAGAATAAATATCCAAGGGGACGCAGTAAAGCCGAAATCGTGATTTGACTAAACCGGGAACTGGAAAATATCATATTTATTACCTGGGCAACTGGGAGAACGGACCCCCGTTGCCCCTCCTAACTGCATTCAAACTGCGGCTAAGGTGACACCGTACACGTTTATCAAAACACAGTGCTCGCTGATTCTACAATTGCATCATCTCATTGCAGGGTCACATGGTTGCTATGAAGCACGTCGCCTTAAAAAAACTAGACCTAACGCGGGAAGTGCTGCTGGAACTAAAGCGCATGCGCGACATGAACCACGACAACGTGGCGCGTTTTGTTGGCGCATGCGTGGATCCATCAAACGTCGCCATTTTGACAGAATACTGCTCGAAGGGCAGTTTGCAGGACATTTTGAGCAATGAATCAATCAAGTTAGATTGGCTATTTCGGTTCTCGCTTGTGAATGACATCATAAATGTAAGAGCCACATGAGTCATAGTGTTAAAGATGGCTGTTGATGAATCTTCATTTTTTAAAGAGAATTACGTATTTACTAAAACGTTATTAAATTGCTATAGCAATCTCTGTCGTAATAGAAGGAAAAGGGTTTTGTTATTGTTCAAGAAAAAACGTAAACAGGAAACGACAAAACATATCGTTAAATTGAAAACTCACTTTTTTGCACGCAATTGGTGGAAAATACTTTAATCGATGATCTTCCTGTTTTCTGCCTTATTCGAATCTGTTTCCCTTTCGCTGTCGCTCTCGCGCCATATTTCCCTTCTGTCCTCTCTTTTTTTCATTCGCTCTCTCTGTCTCAGTTTTCTATCCTTATATATATATATATACGTGTGCGTATGTGCGTGTATACGTGCGTGCGTGTGTCTAATATAAATAAATATATACACAAATAAATTTATTTTATATATTTATATACACATGCATTTTCATACATCATATTTCTTAACTATGCAGGGCATGATCTACATTCACAGCACGGCTATCGGCTCTCACGGCCGACTTAAGTCGACGAATTGCGTGGTCGACGGTCGCTTCGTGCTCAAGATCACCGATGCCGGACTTCCGTCTTTCCGAGAGTCTTCTACTTTACTACTTGACATCGATTCGTACTCGTACTTCCGAGGTGGGCAGAAGATGAAGTGTCAACGCGTTTACCCTGTCGTAGCGGTAGTCATATTAGATTGAAGAATGATAGGCAGTGATTATATGGTTTGTTGAATGATTCGAGATGAAATAAATAGGAGAAAGGACACAAGCGACAACGGAGACGGTATATACGTCTCAGGGTATGTATTAGAAAGGTGACGGGTCACTCTACTACGACATGCAATTGTTGGAAGGCGACGTGTAAATTATACAACAATGCGCCAAGTGGGTAATATCATCTGAAAACAAAGATGCGCGAGGAATACGTTTAGCACACACATGCGCGCGCGCGCGCGTGTGTGTGTGTGTGTGTGTGTGTGTGTGTGTGTGTGTGTGTGTGTGTGTGTGTGTGTGTGTGTGTGTGTGTGTGTGCGCGTGTGTGTCATAAATGTCTCTGTTCTTTTTGAGGGACTACCACTTTCTCGACGTTGGAATCTCCGTCTAGCTCATAGTTGTAGATCGCAGTGTGAAACTTTTTCCCGTAGTACCCCTTGGTAAGGCGCAAAATTATTTAACAAATATTATTACACTGCACCAATGGTAGTACGTGAACTCTGAGAATTAGCCGTACATAGTAATTCTTAAATTAAAAGTATTGTTTTAACGACGAAAAACTCCACTCAGCGTAATCGTTTATTAACATTTCGTTCAACCTCTGTCCAACCGTTGCACTACTGACGACGCTCATGTACAATCCATTCACAGCGCAACAATGGACCGCCCCGGAGCTGCTGCGGCTGGACAGAGCTCCACCTGGTGGCACGAAGAAGGGCGACGTGTATTCCTTCGCAATAATCTTGCAGGAGATTGCTACGCGTGCTGACCCACACGAGACGAGCAACCTGTCTCCACGAGGTATTTATAAATCTCCAGGAAGTCTCCCGCTTTTGATTTTACCGGCCATATCGTGTCCGTACATGTTTTGTTTCTGTGTTTAAACGCTTCACCACACCAGTTCACATACTTATTCATCTTTTCTATTTTTCTTCCTTTCTCGCTCTCTTAGATTCTCGCTCGATCCCTTTCGCTATCGTTCTATATTTCCTTATCGCTTGGCTGTTTTCTTAATTATATAAATATTTCGTTCGCATGCTCACTCTCTCTATTTCTTGTTTATTCTCTCATTTACATTCGTTCTTTCTCGCGTTTACACAAACCGGAGCGCACGCTAATTCACAACCGCTCTTCATCTAGTCATTTACAATTGTCCTATTGCTTCCTATTTTTTTATGCGTCATAATATTGGTAGAATACCTAGCAGAATTAAATAAATATAACCATAATAATATTTATGTATCTATACGCATATATTGCAAGTCTTCAAATAATATTATTTTAACCTTTTATTTCTAACATTAAATAGAGCTGCTCGTCACTGAAAGACAAACAATACACGTAATTAACGTAAAATCCTGGAATTAGTGAAACAATGTGTGAAAAACAGTATTATCGTGCATTTCAAATACAATAGATAAAATATCCACGCACCATGCACGCCAACGCAACACTTCATATAAGTATCGTTCACGCATCCTACTTGTAGAGATAATAGAAAATATTAAAAAGCCCATGGAGCCTCCCTTCCGGCCTCAAATCGATGCGAGCTCCTGCACAGAACAATACGCGGCCCTGATGAAAAGGTGCTGGGGAGAAGAACCGGATCAAAGGCCTGACTTCACAATGATCCAGGCGACGATGAAAATAGTCAACAAGTATGATAGCTGTTATAGCATATATATATATATATATTGTTTGATGGCGATGCTGGTAAACTAAGTATTGTTTGACGTTTGTCCGGTATACCAATTAAGTGCAATAGCATTGTATGTGTATGTGTTTGTGGTCGTCTCTCCATGCGTTGCCTGTGAGCGTAAAAGTAGTTTATCTTGAAATAATGATTAAGCTATAGATAAAATCAAAATAACAAGGAATTAATGTAGTTCATTGGACATTTTAGAGGCCAGAAGGCGAAGGGCAACATCGTCGACAATCTCCTACACAGAATGGAGCAGTACGCGAACAATCTGGAAGATCTAGTAGAAGAGAGAACAACGGCTTTCGTCGAGGAGAAGAAGCGATCCGAGGAGCTGCTGTATAGAGTCCTGCCCAAGTAATAACGGCATGCTTATCTTTTATCGGGTTTATATATCGGGCAAAATAATAGAAAATATAATGATAAAATAAAAATAATAATGATAATAATAATAGCAACAACGATACAATATCCTGAAGCGTGGAGATACTTCCGACAGACACTCTTGTTAATCGAATAAATTTTAATATTTAATATTCAATTTAATTTTTATTAATATAACAATCTCGTGCGATAGCGACGATAATATCTTCACCGTGTTGGCAATATAATTATCATTAATTTAAGATCGGTAGCAGATCAGTTGAAACTTGGACGAAGCGTGGATCCGGAGGCGTACGATTTAGTGACGATATACTTCTCAGACATCGTCGGTTTTACAGCAATCAGCGCTGCCAGTACGCCTATACAGGTATATACACCAGCATACCTATACAGGTATATACGCCAGCACACCTATACAGGTATATACACCAGCACACCTATACAGGTATATATATACACCAGCACACCTATACAGTAATATATACAACGCACACCTGAATACAGGTATAGTACCCACACACCTATACAGGTATATACACCAGCACAACCTATAGCATCATACCCAGCACAGCTAAGTACAGGATAATACACCAGCGCACCTATACAGGATATATACACCACTACACCTATATACAGTATATCAACGCACGCACCTATACAGTATAACCCCAGTCAGCACTCTAATGACAGGTATGAGTACACCAACGCACCTATAGCAGTATAAAAATCACACACACCTATACTAGGTATATATACACTATCACACCTATACAGGTAATATACACTAAGCACACCTAAAGGTATATAACCAGCACCTCCTATACAAATACGCCAGCACACACATATAGATGTATATATATAACCAGCACACCTATACAGGTATAAGACCAGCACACCTATACAGGTATAATATACCATCCGCCCCAACCGCCGCGCCCCCCAACCCCCAGTTCAACACCTATAGCAGGTACTAAGCCACAACACCTACCCACACACCTAATACAAGCCAGCGCCACCTATACACTGTATCATTATACCAGCACACCTATACAGTATATACACCAGCCACGCACTACAGGTATATACACCACGCACCGCTAACAGGTATAGATATACACTAGCACACTAGTACAGTAAATATACACTACACATCCTATAACAGGTATATATACCATCACACCTATACCATATCGTATAGCCAGTCACACCTATAATCAGGTATATTACGCGAGCACAGTCGCCTATACAGTTCTAAAAAGTTACCAGCAACACCTAGTACAGTATATATACTACTACACACGCTATACAGTATATACAGCCAGAACCTAATACAGGGTATATACACCAGCACACCTATACAGGTATATATATACACCAGCACACCTATACAGGTATATATATACACCAGCACACCTATACAGGTATATATACACCAGCACACCTATACAGATGACCGATATACCGGCAGAAGACGCATTGCAATGAAATCAGCGAACGCTGAAACACATCTATAGTATTTATAACCGACAGTTGATTAAATAATAAAAGAATATAATTATAAAAGAAATATTATTGCAAAACTATTTTAAAATATTTTATATATAAAGATTTATATTTACGATAGAGGTACTCGTAAAATTATGTTCGTATCTCGCTTAATTTCAGGTAGTAAATCTACTTAATGATCTGTACACTCTCTTTGACGCCATAATCGCCGAGTACGATGTATATAAAGTAAGTAACAGTGATACTAGAACGCGCACGCATTACAGTTAAATTCATGATTAACTAAAAACCAAAAGCCTTCTTAGATGTGTTCAGGAGTGATTAAAAACAAAATGTATTTTTATTCGCTCCTCATGAATTTATGACAGGGTCCGCTTAGGCACATGAGACCCTGTAACACTAAGACTACGTATAGAAATATCTATAGTGGTAATGAGGTTATGCAATTACCGACCTATAATTGACTAAGTGTGCACTACGATCCATCTGCTGCGCATCTATCAATACAGGATTAACACAGATATCGGCAAGAGCTTTTCGCGTTTAAGAACATTCACGCAATTTTCTCTTGGTTCACTAGCGATAGCGTATTTCTATTGCAATACTCGGCCATCAGGAGATGACCTAGTATTGAGCTGATGTTTCTTCTGATTGTTTCATATAAAGCTGTTCATTTTGCTGACAGTTTCATATAAAGCTAATGTTTCTTCTGATTGTTTGGATCAGGTGGAGACGATAGGAGATGCTTATATGGTGGTAAGCGGATTACCGTTACGCAACGGTAACAACCACACGTCAGAGATCTGCCGCATGGCTCTCCATCTGCTGCGTACTGTCACCGCTTTCAGGATGCGACACCGCCCGACCGATCAGCTAAAACTCCGCATCGGCATACATTCAGGTGCCTTGCTTTATATGCACTTTATTTACTTTTTATTCACTTTCGATATACATATACACACACACACACCCAGCCACACACATATACCACACACGCACACACGCACGCACGCACGAATGAACGCACGCACGCACGCACGCACGCACGCACGCATACACATAATGTATATAGACCAGCACACCTACACAAGGATATACATTAGCACACACGCACTAACATTCAAACACACGTATATACAAACGCGCGCGCACGCACGCAGACACGCAACTCCCTGGTGTATTATTTACTCCAGATTTACTTTACCAAAACCACGGCTTTTTCTACATCATGAGGTTTTGTGGACGGCGGAAATCAATATTACACTCGTCCTCTGATTCCGGGTAATATTCATTTTTTCGATCCGCAAAACTTAATGTTTCTTTCAGATCCATGGGATAATTGCATATTGTTATGCAATCAACACAGCATTGTAACTGGTACCGAGCCTGTCACAAGCACTCTGTAAAACAAATTCAATATTTTATTTCTAAATTGGCGCGCGGTCGCACCCAAAGAAACTTTAAGCTACATAAATGAATGAACGATGATAGAATCTCTGATAATAATAAGCATATAGAGAGGTAGAGATATACACACGTGTCCACAAATAACAGGTCGTATTAGGTATCAGGTATTAGGTATTTTTTGGGGGGGTAAGAATACCTCCGTGGTCTTTGACGATCGCGTACATGTGAACACACTGTGACTCGGTAACTATCCGGAGCGCTTCTACTCGTATCATTGTCTTAATGTATGCTTGCTAACATAATAATAAAAGCAGAGTACGGTCAAACTTTAGTTGGCATTCAAGAAACGTGCGTGGGATGTTCGGACGCACAGGTTAGCACAGGTACCTGAATCCAGTAGCAGCGTTGGCATACCAAAAATCGATAAGAAGTGGGTGGAGCTTACTTTTGGTCAGTGGTAGTGAACCTTACATTGTGTTGGCCAGGTTTTATTTACGTGCACGGGTCGTGCGGTACGCTCTCTGTTTACGTGCGCTAGGTTGTGGAGTAATTCGCACATCCCCGCGCATTTCACGTTTGGATGTAAACAATAAAGTATCACTGGTAGTTAACAAACGATCAGTATACTGTTTTAAAATAATAATTATTAAGAAGATTTAGGTAATATAGCATGTTGAATTATACAGTAAATAATAATAATTGTCTCAAGTTTTAACACACATAAGTTACTGTAGCTGCAAAGCACGTCGTATTACTTACTATAGTCATGCAAACAGCATTACAGCCTCGTCGCACCACTCAGGTTTAACCGTGTCATATTGTTTTTAACGTTTGGAAAAACTATATACATTTTATACAGGGTGTAGCTAAATACAAGCTTCCCTACGTAAGAGCTTGTATGTCTACAAAATACATTTACTTTGGACACACTCAACACAGACGAAATTCCCCAGTGCCCATCAAAATTTTACAGTAGGTAAAATTTACATCATTTTTTCCTTTTCCACCAAAAAGTGTTGCTAGTTGTGAGCTATTGAAGTACACTGAAATGGCTCTAGATTGCATCTCAGAGCTTATAATGTTCAAAAAAAAATTTGGGTGGATGCACCCAGACCCCCCCTAGAAGTTCAATTCCCTCCCACTTTCCTCCCTTTTCAGCATTTGTCTGTCTCATGCAATTTCAGTTTAGCACATGCGTGTCCTCCCCTCTACTGCATGAAGCCACGTAATGATTGTAAAACACCCATAATACGATTTAAAACCAACTGCGAATGTATTACGAAATTCCCTGCCTCCCGAGAGATGTCACAGCAAGAACAGGTTACAAATGCAGTGGCAGGACTTTTTTGGAATTATTGCGTGCGTCGATTTCAGTTTATCTCTCTAGATGGTGATTATGTACGATAGGTAAAATTATGTGTTAAAAGAGTATTCGTTATTGCGGTGGTACCTATTATAGTCACGATGTGATACTAGTAGAAGACAGTATAAGTAGTAATTATGTTATCAAGTGTGCTGTTGCATGCCATAGGGCCGTGCGTGGCGGGTGTCGTTGGCCTAACCATGCCTCGATACTGTCTGTTTGGAGACACCGTGAACACAGCTTCAAGGATGGAATCTAATGGACTGCGTAAGCATTTGTCATATCGCTTTGCCTTTCTCACGAATATCATTGCGGTTCAGAATATCGGTTTAAGAAAAGGGTGGGCATGTATTGTAGTTACAGCCGATGTAATTGGCAATAGCTTTTATTATGTAACATCGCCGCCAACGCATGACCATACGGTATATATATATATGTGGGCGTGGATGGATACAAATATATGTGGCAAAGGATTCTTCAGATATGACCATGCATGCACGCACACATTTCCCAGACTCCATGTACAATCCCCATTGGTCATATCAGGAGTCTATCAATAGATTCCTATTGATAGACTCCTAATAGTAATTGATAGACTCCAGTGGTCATATCTAATAATGCTAAGACAGCTGCTAATCAACAATGTGGCGCCATCTGTCTGTGAATTAATAGGTAATTTATATTGAGTGCAACAAGGCTTTATTATCTCACATATATTTATCGCTTGATCATGATGTCCGCGTGATGTTTGAAAGGAATTCCTATTATAAGCTATTTACACGTTGCCATGCTAATTCATATTTCAGCATTGAAGATACACGTCAGTGTTTGGTCGAGAAGGCTATTAGAACCATTTGACACATTCATCCTAGAGGAGCGGGGTGAGATAGAAATGAAAGGAAAGGGTGCTGTGCTTACGTATTGGTTGTTGGGCGAAAAATGAACTACATGAATGCAGAACAGTCACTTATAATTGTTTAAGTAGCAATAGGAAGATTGCTACTGCTATTTACTGCTACTATACGATCCTTGCTGTAAGAAGCACCGTACCCCGAGCGCGAGGTCAATAGATCTATTCTTGTGTAGGATCCCAGACTATTGCTGTTACGCTACTTAGAAGTAGTGCCGCAAATTATTGTATGTCGATGTAACATTATCCTTCTGAGAGATAGAGCATCCGTCAAACAGCAGAACTCAGATCATTACCATGAAAAAGGATAAAGACTGCACGCACCTATTTACTTGTATAGAGTAGTGTTGTAATTTGTCTAGCTGTCCTTGGACTGTGCTATACTAATAAATGTAGCTAAGCTGCAAGTCGCCACTTATAATTTTACAGTGTATTTGTTTACTAGCTACTGTACTCTACCATATATTATGAGGCATCAACTATTACGTAACTTTAAACTCTGATTACAGTAAATGCGGCTAACGTAACAGTTGTCAAGTTGAAAGTATTTTAGCTACTAGTCAACTATATAATCCCTACGTAATTAAAATTGTGTTAAATCGGAATTTTGACTCGGTACCTTTGGCAACCTACTCGGGTATCATGCCTCTAGAAAAACGAACTAGGTAATTCTTAATAGTTTATGTTGTGCTCTATATGTAAAATTTGGCCATTTTAGCAGTCTTCAGCTTCCGGCACACAATGCGAGAATCATGATAAATGAGGTACTTAACCAATTAAAACGGTACATTGCTGCATATCATAATAAAAATCGTTGTAGCAAGCTAGTGTAGTATCTACATACATTCCCGGTTTCCAAAGTACTTATAGCGGTAGTAAAATTAGGAAGTCATCATCGTGTGACATTTCGTTGGAATAAAATAGGCCATTCGTGAAAGAGCCGAAAACTTCCAATTAGAGCCACAGACAAATGGTAGAACAGCAAAGGCCTATATAATCTATAATTGCGTACGGTGTTTGGTAATGCTCGACAAAACTCAACACGGATGCAAATATTTCGCGGGTCTTGACTGTAATATGCTGGGTGTATCGCATCTCTAAATACAAGCGTATTAATTTAAACTAAATATATTGTAACGTAATAATATTAGTTAATTATGATACGAACACCTTCTGGTCGCTATACTTTCTACACAACTTACCCGAAGCGAAAACCACACCTCGATGAACTAGTCACTGTGGTCGCAAGCAATCAATTTAATCTCGTCGTGAAATTAATTATGCATTTCTTTTCCCGTCCATAACGAGGTAAAGCCATTGTTGTCGCCAACAAAAGCCTAATCAATCCTTCCCACTACACACCACACCACACCACACGCGCGCTGTTTCTACGATAAAGTACAAGCGGTAGTGAATAAAATTAATAATGTTTTGTTCACTCTAAGGTACACGTATAAATTGCTTCCGGGATCTCTCACATGTAGGCAAGGTAGCATTACTTTCGCCACTGACTCGCCAGAAAAATGCTAAATCTATATGCCAATGCCAAACTATATCTATCTGTTTATATTTATTTAGTATCTAAGCTACTTGTATAACACTATCTTAGTATAGCTTAACATCATTAGCATAATATGAATTATTAGCATAAAAAGATCCCTGGTACATATGCCGAGTCCTCGTGCAATAATATCAGGAGTCTATTGATAGACTCCTGATAATATAGGAGTTAATTAATAATCACGTACGGTTGTAACCGTGTCTGTAGGCGAGTAGGGTTCCGGCGTTGCCTGGATTTCTTTTGTGACCGAACCGTAATTTTAATGTCTCAAAACAAAGTGGAAAATAAAAACCACGCCCACAATAAATGCAGTAATTGTATAATCAGTTAACAATTATATATGCATTAATTTAAGCCTATAAACGATACGTGTCGATTGGCTATCTTCCGCAGACTATGACTATATAATAGTGTAACGTTACTTTATGCATCGAATACTACATGTCTAAACAATGTAAAAATATCGCTAGCAGACTATATTATTATGCATTCTTTGATTCCTTACCCGTCGTGTGCAACTGAATCATATATGAATATCAAACACCGACTATTATTATAGCGCGGCTATATATTATAGCGTGTCTTATATATATTATAAAGTGATTATATACTGCATATTAAAACGTCTGTCGTGTGCTACTAAATATCCAGATTTAGGCATAGCAAAAGTGCTAATCCAATATCGTGTGAAAACAAAGGATAATATAGAATTATCGTCCACTGAAGAGCATTTTATGGAGTAGACAAATGTTTCTGTTTCTGTTTCTGTTTCTGCTCTGCTTGCTCCTGCAAACACGCCACAGAGTACAGTTATCACTATGGCAACAAGCGGTGTGATCCGGTTTTTTTTACCGATTTGTTATTTGATCGGCCAATTCAGGGTTTTCCATTCGTTTGCCAGAATAATGATGTCCTAATTAACAATTTCCTTGGCCCAAAACCATCCTGGGTACGCACCACGCCCTCGTGTCTTTAATGATAAATAACAGATGGGTATTTTATTTTCGAATTTCGTAATAATTTGCGAAATTGTCGATATAGTTAGTTTAAGCGTACAACAAAGCCGCGAGAAAATATTACAGGCGGAGTAAATAAAACACGTCGATATATTTGTGTTTTATTTACTCCGCCTGTAATATTTTCTCGCGGCTTTGTTGTACGCTTAAACTGTCGATATATTTGTGTTTTATTTACTCCGCCTGTAATATTTTCTCGCGGCTTTGTTGTACGCTTATGCACCTGATAATCGTCAATGTGTAGCGTTGACACAACTGCTCGTGATGGTGACGTAGTGAGTGACGTGGTCGTGGCGGGGTAAATTAGCCAGGAGCTGCAAATGGTCATTATTCCCACGGATGCTGCAGGGTCACGTGTGTGCGCGCATAGGTTGCGCAGCTGCCTTCTTTATATAGACTGATGAGACGTGTCGACTTCCACCGTGGACCCGATGAAACATTTCGACTTCCACCGATAATACAACTGAAATATATAATCTTCTACTCTTGATAACTATCGTCTACGAAACACCATTTCGCCGGTACATCGATCTAGAGCGCGAAGAAAGACTTGCGGCGACAATCCAGCTGTTGGAAAACTTCGCATTCGCTCGATTGCACAGAGCTACGATTGTTGATTCGCGCCACTCCACTATATCACAGACCAGTAGACTGCACGCACTACAGACACCTGGACTGAAACAAGTACAATAGTATATATATAGTAAAAGAAGTATAGAGAGTGTTTCACCTCGGATAATCTCAAATTATATATAGAGTGTTATATGTAGAGAGAGAAAGAGAAAGCGAGAGAGAGAGAGAGCGAGAGAGAGAGAGAGCGAGAGAGAGAGAGAGAGAGAGAGAGAGAGAGAGAGAGAGAGAGAGAAGAGAGTCGTCTCTCTCGTGTAGTTAGTTAGTGGAGGAGTAGTCGGTCGTGTAGTGGTGGTGTCGGCGGTCGGTCCGGTCCGGTT
>NW_014577185.1:24407-35662 GCF_000485595.1 Priapulus caudatus | reverse complement strand
TGTGTGTGTGTGTGTGTGTGTGTGGGTGTGTGTGTGTGTGTGAGTGAGTGCGTGTGTGCGTGCGTGCGCGTGTGTGTGCATATGTATAACTAATTTACTTGAGTAAAAATAATTCGTGTATTTTTACTGTCAGTCAAATTTGAAACTAACACTGTCTCTGCACTTTACTACGTCTCACGCACAGCTATGTAGTATATATATATATATGTAGTCGATATATGACTGACCTTTATTCACTATATAGGGACATGTGTGAAGAAGAGGCCTGGACAGCCTCTACGGGGCACAGTTCAACTGAGTTACCCCCACGTGGATTTAACTTGCTGTTTTGGTGTTGCCATTATATATGTGTATGAAAAACGTTTTGTTTAATAAATTGCTACACAAAGTTAGCAATGAACGACTAGTTTCGACTTGTGGTAGTCTTCGTCAGATTCTTCAAACTTTTTACAACTTTTTACATTGCCTTTCAGCGTGTTTTCTCCTCCTTATATACCCTAGGTCCCTGTCCGCGAGGGGGCGCCAAACTTTTTTTTACAAATTTATTCACTATATAGTCGCGATATTGATTAACAGGCGCGCGTATAGCAAACATGTGCAACGCCTCATACCTATGTGTTTTAATCGAGACTGTACTTTTACTATACTAACTGACTATTTTACTGACTGAGTTTCATAAGATAGTAACGCAAAATTGTATTGTTAGGCTTCATAAAAATGTCTATTAAAAATATATATTCGTCGCCATATGCTGCATATGCATGATGCAAGGAACCTCGAGAAAGAACAATTTCCTGTCGCCTTTGATGTGGGAGGATTATTCGTATTTTGTTAAAAGAAACAAATCTGAATCGAATAACGAATTTTTTTTTCTCATGTGTGTCCGTGAGTCTAAATCACAGACTAACACTTCCCCCTCCCAGTAGCACACGTGCATACACATTTTACATTTCGTAACAAACAATCGAACAGTTTGTCGGACCACGAGCAGTCGTAATGTCACAATAACGTGTTAAAACAGACGCGGATTTAGGCCGGTTTGCACCGGTTTCCTGAAACCGGTCACAGCTATGCTGGGTATCTTCAGAATTGACCCTCAAAATTCACCAGAATTCACCAAATATAGCCTAATTTGTAAAAAATTCCCGAGGGTCATGCCCCCGGACCCCCTAGCTGTGACTAGAACTATGGAAACTGGTCACCCAAACCCTCTGGATCCGCCCCTGTAAAATATGTAGGTAATTAATTTAGAAAAAAAGAGAATAAGTTTAAGGGTCATTAATTAGTGGCTATTATTAGATTTATTTACGTCATCAGCAACATCCTACATGTAAGTACCATACAACTTATGCGTTTAATGTAGACTTTTTTACACGTAAATTCAATACGAAGTGTCACGAAAATACGATACAACCGTGCCGTTTATTGTAGTCATCGTCATCGTTGGCTTTGGCAACGATGTGAGGAAATTATTGCTTGAAGCCCACGGCTTGGGGATGACATCCGGAGAATACGTCTTCATCGCAATTAAAAACTTCCGCACCGCAGAGTTTGGCACATACTCCTGGTACAGAGGTGGGCCTATAGATAAGTAGTTTAAAGATAGCAATTAGAATTAAGCCATTATCGCCAAATGACTCAAACGGAAACCATTACCCGGGGCTGCATACATATTTTTAGTTAAAGTAATTTAAAATTATTCGACATAAAAGTTATTGATAAATATTCATTAACTATATTTTTTTTTTTAAACGTCAGAGATTGTTTGCATAAACGTTGGTGGCGCCTCTCCCGGCGCGTCCGCTAACGACGTTGCATTACGTAACATTTCAACCGTAGGCTACAGACAGAGGGAACTTTTTATTGCCGGATTGCTATACTTTATTTTTTACTGTCGGTTTCTGCTAGATCATGTATCTTGTTGTGCATTTATCATAATCAAAACATCGCTCGAGTAAATCGCCGCTGGGTATCAATATAGTTATACTTTTGTGTTTCGCTCTCGGTCTAAAACGGGCAAAATAAAATTTGAATAGCAGCAAAGTCAGACTATGCTATGGCAGGGCCTAAATTATATAATTTGGAAACTCGGAGTTGCCATAATAACAAATGCATTTTCGAGGAGAGAAATATCTAGGTATATGCTGTTTTTATTCAACTGACCTTAAAAGTCTGACAAAGACATATTATTGCGACCGTGCAAGACACATTGTTAGAAAATTTTCGCAAATAGCCCAACACTATATTGTGAATCGCGTTTTCCCATTTGGTCGATATACTGTGTAACATTGTGAATGACATAAAAATAGGTTGCAAGTAAGTCTACTGCCTTATATTACTATTAGATTCATCTATCCGCAAAACAAATAATGTTAATAATATTTAAATGAGCGGTGTTGAAATGAGAAATGTTGCCACCAGGTGGTAAGCATGTATGAAAAGCTTCAGTACTCCCTCACTGGCATATCAGAATAGCTGTAACTCGTCCGAACACAAATCGCGGGAGTATTCTAGTTGCAATATCGGTCCAATTAAATTCAGCTCAATACAGTTAGACAATAATTATTGGTTAGAAATCGAGAAACAACAGGCTCTAACACGCGCTTTAGTCATATTTGCACAGCTAACTGTAATACAATTATTAATATAAAAATCAATTCTCGTTAAAAGATGGCAGCTCAGAGAATGACGCCGCTAAGATGGCCTTCCAGTCTCTCCTGCTCGTCTCGATCAACCAGCCGACGGGTGAGATCTGGACAACTTTTACGAGCGACGTGAAGCGTCGAGCTCGCACGGACTACAACTATAACTACACTGGCGACGTTAGTATGCTAGTTAAGACGGTTATGATTACAAATGCATGCCGAAAATCGCAATATCAACCCATTGTACTTTAACGACATCTAGTATTTTTTATTAGTTGCAGCTCTCAAAGAATCCAAAACTCGCGTATTAACGTAAAGAACTATGGGCACCTCGTTTGCTTAGTTAACTGGTAGAACTGTACGTCTGTAAATCGCGAATACGTATTAAACCGAAATATCCCTTCTCACAACATGTGAAAACGTACACACGGACAGGCACGCTCACACACGAGCGCACGCACGTACGCGCATACACAAATGTGAAAACACGTCTGTGCGATGTGTACACATACTAAGATTTTAACAGACAACATTTCAACATTACAAACGACATCTAAACAGCCCTAAAACGGCATCAGGTTTATTGGCAGCTCATTCTACGTATCGAGATTTTCGCGTTCTTACGCCCTGTCTCTCGTTGGCCCCTATATTCTCTCAGTTCTCTCTTCCTCTTTTCATTCTTCCTCTTCTCTCTCTCTCGCTCTCTTTCTCTCTCCCACTATCTTGTGTATATACAATTATTGAATAATTGCCTGAGCAACCAGACACTGTTTTGTCATATTTTATATCGATTACAGTAATCATGTTCTTATTAATTTTTTTATGGGTGTTCTTATGATTATATGACTATATATATATATATATATATAATTATATATATATATATTTATATATATAATAAATAAATAAATAAATAAATAAATAAATAAATATATATATATATATATATATATATATATATATGTATGTATGTATGTATGTGTGTGTGTGTGTGTGGTGTGTTGTGTGTGTGTGTTTGTGTGTTTGTGTGTTTGTGTGTGTTGTGTGTTCCTGTGTGTGTGTGTGTGTGTGTGTGTGTGTGTGTGTGTGTGTGTGTGTGTGTGTGTGTGTGTGTGTGTGTGGTGTGTATGTATGTGTGTGTGTGTGTGTGTGTGTGTGTGTGTGTGTGTGGTTGTGTGTGTGTGTGGGTGTGTGTGTGTGTGTAGTGCGTGCGTGTGTGCGTGCGTGCGCGTGTGTGTGCATATGTATAACTAATTACTTGAGTAAAAATATTCGTGTATTTTTACTGTCAGTCAAATTTGAAACTAACACTGTCTCTGCACTTTACTACGTCTCACGCACACTATGTAGTATATATATATATATGTAGTCGATATATGACTGACCTTTATTCACTTATATAGGGACATTGTGTGAAGAAGAGGCCTGGACAGCCTCTACGGGGCACAGTTCAACTGAGTTACCCCACGTGGATTTAACTTGCTGTTTTGGTGTTGCCATTATATATGTGTATGAAAAACGTTTTGTTTAATAAATTGCTACACAAAGTTAGCAATGAACGAATAGTTTCGACTTGTGGTAGTCTTCGTCAGATTCTTCAAACTTTTACAACTTTTTACACTGCCTTTCAGCGTGTTTTCTCCTCCTTATATACCCTAGGTCCCTGTCCGCGAGGGGGCGCAAACTTTTTTTTACAAATTTATTCACTATATAGTCGCGATATTGATTAACAGGCGCGCGTATAGCAAACATGTGAACGCCTCATACCTATGTGTTTTAATCGAGACTGTACTTTTACTATACTAACTGACTATTTTACTGACTGAGTTTCATAAGATAGTAACGCAAAATTGTATTGTTAGGCTTCATAAAAATGTCTATTAAAATATATATTCGTCGCCATATGCTGCATATGCATGATGCAAGGAACCTCGAGAAAGAACAATTTCCTGTCGCATTTGATGTGTGAGGATTAGTTGTATTTTGTTAAAAGAAACAAATCTGAATCGAATAACGAATTTTTTTTTCTCATGTGTGTCCGTGAGGCTGTACGCCTGTAGAGTCTATGTCGGCCCACATGACCTTCCACGACATGTCTGCCAGCTGTGGCTCCCGCTTGTACTTTCTATTGCAGAAATTAGTTGCAATGAAAGGTAAACATGGAGACAAGGGGGCAGAGATAATTAAGAGGAGATGAAGAGAGGAGGGGAGATAGACAGGCGGGCGAACGGACGAACGACGCGACGAGCCGATATCCAGACAGACAGGCAGACATACGGTCATCCATCCTGCCAGATAGACAGACGGTCAGATAGTCAGCCGGTCAGCCAACCAGCAAGACCATAGAAATATGTAGAGATACCTATATTATAGAGTCGATATATAGAGACCTATAGAGACCTATAGACACCTATAGACACGCACATATATATATATATATATATATATATATATATATTATATATATATAGAGTCTACTTATATTATTTCTATAAGCCAGACGGATGATTTATTGCATCGAGCGAGCATTCAAGACGACGTCTGGTAAAAATAATTCGTGTATCTTTACTGTCTGTCACATCTGAAACGGACACTGTCTCTGCACCTTACTACGTCTTACGCACAGTTATGTAGTATATATATCAAGAGTTATATAATATATATATTATATATATTATATATATTATTGTGTATGTGTGTGTGTGTGTGTGTGTGTGTGTTGTGTGTGTGTGTGTGTTGTGTGTTGTGTGTGTGTGTGTGTGTGTGTGTGTGGTGTGTGTTGTGTGTGTGTAGTCGATATATGACCTACCTATATTCACTACATTTTTTGTCCCGATCGTGAGTGCACGCGCGCGTATAGCACACATGTGCAACGCCAGATATCAATAAAAGTATTGTGCGGGAAAAGTAACGGTATTTTGGGGCGATGGAGAGAGAGCGATTTCGTCGGAAAGGGGGAGAGAACGATGAGAGTGGAGAGAGTGGGAAGTGGTTGCGTGGCTTCCGTGTGCATGTGGCGATCAGACGTAACTTAAAGGCTAGCTATATCCGCCAGACCGTAGCTGACCCAGACTCGACACGTAGAAACAACTGAACCAGCAGTGACAGTTTCTCTATCCGGTGTTTACACCTGAAATAATCTGTATCTCTCTGCAATATTCTGCAATATACCTCGTGCAATAATGAAGGCAATATGAGACGGAAAAGCAGAATACGAGAGAGTACTAGAAATAAATTAATAAAAAGAAATGGAGAGATATATCTATACAAAATAGAGCGAGAGAGAGCAAGAGAGAAGAGCGAGCACGAGTAAGAAAGAGAGGGGGAGAATTGCGATCCGCGTTGCGCCGGGAGAGCGCATTAACATCATCTGTATACCCTCGCGACAGCGCAATCTGATCACCTCTATATCATTGCGCCCCCTATTTCGCTGTCTACTCTTTCCCACCCGGCTGCTTTCTCACACACATTTTATCTATCTCTGACGCATTCTCTCTCACAATTTCTATCTTTTTTTCTCGCGCATTCTTTTACACGCGTTCCATGTCTCTCACGCATTTGCTCTCACACATTCTCTCTCACAGACTCTCGTTCACGCATTCTCTCTCTCTCTCTCTCTCTCTCTCTTTCTCTCTCTCTCACACACACACACACACACACACACACACACACACACACACACACACACACTCAAGCATTTTCTAACACATATTCTTTCTCACGCATTCACTCACTCACGCATTCTCAAATTTCAACCTGTCGCTCTCGAAAAAGGCGAAAACGCGAAAAACGATTTATTATTATTATCATCATTATTATTTTTTATTATTATTTTTATCGACATCATCCTCATAATTGCCAGGACTTAGCTTTACAAGTAAATTTGATTGTGCAAGTGTTAGCGCTGCAATTGTTGTGGAAAAGGCGGAAAAGCGTGCGGAAAAGCGTAAACGGGAAAAATCGAAAATCGAATTATTATTATTATTATTATTATTATTTTATTATTATTATTAGTGTTGTACTTCCATTTGGGTGATAACTTCAGGTTCTCGTTAAATATAGCATCGTAGTTTCGCTGGCAAATAGTAACGTAGCGATTGTAGATTGTAGCGAAAGACCGTGGCAGAGTAGAGATGTATCGTAGAGTCGTACGGCAGATGATTGCAGATTCCAAACGAGACAGCGTCGCAGGTTAGATGGCAGGTATCTCTGGCTTTATTATTACTTAACACATATAAATACTATTTACAACATACATGCATATACAGCCTATGTAACCATGCCTAGGTCCCACCTGGCGTCTCTCGTTCTAGTGTCTCTACATAGTAACTGTGTATCTCTGTCACTAATTAATGCTCGAGATGTGTGTCTATTTATACGGATTCCAAAACAGTCCGGACGCCTCTACAATCCAAACCAGTTTCTTCAATTACCAGCTGGGTTTAGGGTGCGCGGTGGGGCTACGAGCCATGGAAGTCTTTTATGTTATGTTATTATATTATGTTATTACGTTATGTTATTATCAAATGTTATTTTGTTATTACGTTATTATAATATGTTATATATTATAATTATGTTATTAATATTATACTATATATTATAATATATAATAAGAATATATTATGTTATTACAATAATATCGAGGCGATAAACTCAAGGAGCGCTGGCACACCTCCTGGCCAGCTAGCGTAATTAGCCGCACGCCTCCACGCCAGTTACCTTACAATATTAGCATCATTATTGATATTTATTATTATTCATTTTATCATTGTCACCCTCATGATTGCCAAGTTGTTAGCTTTACAAGTATATTTGATTCGTGTATGTGTTAGCAATTGTTGTGGAAAAGGCGAAAAATCGTGCGGAAAAGCCACTTCGTTCTTCAGTTTATAAGCCGATAATTTTCTGATAACTAAATACTTGCTTGAGCAGTGGCATAGTTGGCGTGATTGCATTCTTGTGTACTCGCTGGTTTTTGATCGCATTTGCTGCGTTTTTATTGATATCAGAGAGATTGATATCATCATTGATATCATTCTTCACTCCCGAAGTCTTACACGGACCTGGGACCCAGTTGTCAGAAACATCATAAGTAGTTTATGACAGCATAAGTGTAAAATGACTTTTTCTCTTCTTTTTTATTTCCTCTTCATAATTTTTGAAATTAAGTGTAGCATGAACGTTATCACATGCTACATTTACGATAGTCATAACTATTTACGTCTCTGACAACGGGCCACTTGTTTTCTACATTTTTCATTGTTTTCTGTTCCGACGCGTTAGTGTTGTTGATTTCTTGGCTATAGATCCACCGATTCGAAATACATTGGAACAGAACTCAAATCTCTAACTTTCCCACTTCTCAAATGGTGTCCAGCTCCCGCACTAACAAGACTTAAGGAAATCTATAAGCTAGGACATTGTACAATCACAGAGCAATTTCGCCGACAGCTATCAGCGATATACAGACTGTCTGTTTTTATATCTCCCAATCTCTCGCTCTGTCGGCAAATCCGATCGCTGTAAGGGTAGAATCTTTTTACTAGTTTTGCGATGTACCAGGAATTGCTACAGATATATGTATCGTTAAAGGATGCATGCCCGTTCGGTCAACGGAAACGCTGACAATGTTATTATCAGGAGCACATGAATAGAGTATCTATAGCGAATACGAGTAACATATGGAAGCTAGATTATGTGGGAAAATAATCAGAGAACACGACTACAGAATAACAAGTGTGTGTATGGTACATAAATCTACTTCTATTCATGAACTCCTGTTAATAGTATCGCAAAATAGTCGCAGTTTCGGTAATATTTGTTACTGTCATAGCTTAAGTAACGCCGGTAGTAGCTAGGGCCATGAGAAAATTATTATATCACGCTAAAGTATAATCATCATTATGTCTTTGTCGTGTGCGCTCTATTCATACACTTTTTCTGTCGCTCACACTCTGTAATCCACGTCTGTGCATAGTCTTCATTTCCTCGCCTTTCTTTCTAAGTATGGCGCATTATTACAAATGGTACGAAAGAGAAAATAGGTATAATATATATTTACGCAACCTGCAGCTTTTGTCCTTGGCACCAGGTGAGCGACGTTTCAAGTAACGTTTTCTCTGTTTGGCGCGTTCACGTATAGGCGCAAATAGCACGTCGATTTAAACAGCCGTCGAGAAGCTATTTATATGATCGATCTAACATCTAACTGAATTCGGATTGTGTACATATCTTGTAAACGATCTACGTATTGTGTGCATTGCATGGCGGTCTCACGTCTCCAGCTCGCATCTAGTCACGCATACACCCGCTGACTACATTACACATGAACGCATCATAGAATGCGTATTAGCGCGGTTGCACATGCATGCTTTCGTTTCGGCATAACTGGAAAAGGGAACGAGTCATTTTACGCGTATATCAGGTATATGTAGTATATCAGCTCTGTCTGGCATATATCAAACACGAACATACCTGTTTACAGGTACATACCTGTGTGTCTGCAAGCAGGTCACACGAATACACGTTTGTATTTACAGGTGAGCTTTTACATAGGCGGTTTCCATGACGTCATCCTACTCCATGCTCTCGCCACGAACGTGACGCTGCAAAGTGGGAAGAACGCGTCCGATGGGCTGTTGATAACAGAGCAGATGCGCAACTTATCGATCTTAGGTAATCGTCGAGCGGACAATATACGCATTCAGAGCAGCAGCGTAATCTGAGCTCACTCAGCACACCGTATCTGTGCAATTTTACGCTTCATTGATTTGTTTAAACATTTTGCGCTCTCCGATCCTATTACTGCCTATAATCGCTCTCTCATTCGTCCGTTTCTTGTTTCGCGCGTTCACCGTTTCTCGCTTTTTATGAGGGCGCGTGCGTGTGTGCGAGCGTGCGCGCGCGTGCGTGCATACCTGCGTGCGTACATACATACGTAACACTCACGCTACTGTTTCGCCTTCTATCCGTGCTTCACTCGCTCGCCCGTTATGACCTTCTTTGTCTCGGCTTTAATATTTTCTGCCTCGTTGTCTTAGTGTTTGATCGCCGCTCTTCTAGCTGACACGTACGCGAGCCTGTCATTAGACGAGGTTAAACTCTTCTTGTTTGAGAAAATACATCGTTTTGCGTCTCATATGTTATATATTTGTGATAAAGTAGTCTTTGCTAGATGGAAGCGAGAATTTCTCTGCAATTATCTCATAGGCCAGTCTAATACGCAGCTAATACATTGTTGTTCTCTGGACAGTCCACCTGCACTGAGTGACATTTCATTTTCGTCTGCTTTGAAGGGAAATCTTTTATGCACGTGGGACTTTGGTTGGATTTCCTGTTAGTAAATATTAGTAATTTTATAGCAGAACATGGCGAAACTGTGTTTAATGGCGGGCTACATTATTTTACAGGCTTTGTTAGTGTGCGCATTTTACTTAACATTGCTTAGATCATAATATTTATTAGGAACATTTTATTCATAATGCGCAAAGTAGCAGAATCCAATGCTCACTACTGTAATACACAGTCACTAATTTGGTCATAGCTAATAGCAGAAGAGGGCATGCTAAATAGATTATGCGTATATGCTACACACACACATACATACACGCACGCGCACACACACACTTCAACCTGTCGCTCTCGAAAAAGGCGAAAACGCGAAAAACGATTTATTATTATTATCATCATTATTATTTTTTATTATTATTTTTATCGACATCATCCTCATAATTGCCAGGACGTTAGCTTTACAAGTAAATTTGATTTGTGCAAGTGTTAGCAATTGTTGTGGAAAAGGCGGAAAAGCGTGCGGAAAAGCGTAAACGGGAAAAATCGAAAATCGAATTATTATTATTATTATTATTATTATTATTATTATTATTATTAGTGTTGTACTTCCATTTGGGTGATAACTTCAGGTTCTCGTAGAATATAGCATCGTAGTTTCGCTGGCAAATAGTAACGTAGCGATTGTAGATTGTAGCGAAGAACCGTGGCAGAGTAGAGATGTATCGTAGAGTCGTACGGCAGATGATTGCAGATTCCAAACGAGACAGCGTCGCAGGTTAGATGGCAGGTATCTCTGGCTTTATTATTACTTAACACATATAAATACTATTTACAACATACATGCATATACAGCCTATGTAACCATGCCTAGGTCCCACCTGGCGTCTCTCGTTCTACGTGTCTCTACATAGTAACTGTGTATCTCTGTCACTAATTAATGCTCGAGATGTGTGTCTATTTATACGGATTCCAAAACAGTCCGGACGCCTCTACAATCCAAACCAGTTTCTTCAATTACCAGCTGGGTTTAGGGTGCGCGGTGGGGCTACGAGCCATGGAAGTCTTTTATGTTATGTTATTATATTATGTTATTACAATAATATCGAGGCGATAAACTCAAGGAGCGCTGGCCTCCACGCCAGTTACCTTACAATATTAGCATCATTATTGATATTTATTATTATTCATTTTATCATTGTCACCCTCATGATTGCCAAGTTGTTAGCTTTACAAGTATATTTGATTCGTGTATGTGTTAGCAATTGTTGTGGAAAAGGCGAAAAATCGTGCGGAAAAGCCACTTCGTTCTTCAGTTTATAA
>NW_014577185.1:5604-20516 GCF_000485595.1 Priapulus caudatus | reverse complement strand
GCCGATAATTTTTATAACTAAATACTTGCTGAGCTGGCCATAGTTGGCTGTGATTGCACTTCTCTGGTGTACTCGCCTGGTTTTGATCGCATTGCTGCGTTTTTTATGATATCAGAGAGATTGATATCTCATTGAGATCCATTTTCACTCCCGAAGTCTTACACGGACCTGGGACCCAGTTGTAGAAACATCATAGTAAGTTTATGCAGCTCATTAACGTGTAAAATGACTTTTTCTCTTCGTCTTTTTTATTTCCTCATTCATAATTTTTTGAAATTAAGCTGTGCTGCAACGTTATTCACCATGCTACATTTACGATAGCTCACTAACTATTTTACGTCTACTGACAACGGCCACTTGTTTTCTCATTGTTCATTGTTTCTGTTCCGAGCGCTCTAGTGTTGTTGATTTCTTGGCTGATAGACTCAGCCGTTCACGAAACTACATTTGGACACGAACTCAAATCTCTAACTTATCCCACTTCTCAAATGTGTGCTCAGCTCCGCACTACAATGACTTCACACACACACACACACACTGATGTACAACAATCTTTGTACGAAACATTGATGTTTTATTATCAGTATAATATCGGGATTTAACTCGGTTCAATGAGCTGTCAAACGAACGTAAATTTTTAGGTCTTAAATATTAATTCATTTGTTCTAGGTGTCACAGGGGAGCTTAACATCGACTCAGAGGGTGACAGAATTCCAGATTTCGACACATTCGCCATGGTTGACATTTATACTGGCGAAATTGGCATCGTTGGTCAGTATTACGGTGTAAATAACAGCTACGTTCAAGATCCGATTCATTGGCCTGGTGGTGAACCGCCACCTGATATTCCGCCGTGTGGCTTTAGAGGGGAGCATCCACGTTGTGCAGGTACCATCTCACACCAGGTGATTGTACCGATAACATATCACGGCACGTTACTGTTCACGTAACATATCACCAACAGCGTAACATATCACGTAACATATCAGCGTAACATATCACGTAACAGCTATTATTCACAGCTATTATTCAGTAACAGCTATTATTCACGTAACAGCTATTATTCAGTAAACGTTATTATTCAGGCAACATTCCTCGACACATAACAGCTAACATCACGTCACGGTTCAAGTACAATTTTACGACTCGTTATCCTACAGGTAACATAATCAGTATTCAGGTTACTTAATTACGATGCAGATAACATGAAGCGTCACGCTATTACACAGGTAATCACGCAGTGTCCGTGATTGTTATTATTGCTAATTCAGCGGTTTCGGATTATTGTGTGGTTCGACGCAGTATTATATAGGCATTGACGCGCAATAATGCGTGGCGTAATTTTTGGTGTTAAGCCCGGCGCACACGTGAGATTCCTCACGTGTGCGCCGGGCTTTACGGTCGTTGCACCACGACGTGTGGTAGCATCCCTATGTGCGTAGAGGTCATGCTGTTGATACACAGCAACTATCGCGCAATACCTAAACGCATAATTGATTATATCGGTACTATGCTACGCTCCGTCCAGAAAGAGGCTGAGTAGGAAATGAATCAATGCTCACTGTTTACTTAATCAAAATTGTGAAATTGGCAGCTATCATATGGGTGCTATCCCTAGAGATCCCATTCCGTTCAGCGGATCAAAAGGGTTATTTGTGTATAGAATTATTAAATTTTTGATCGGCGGGACTGAATGATATCAAAAGGAATGCCTCAATTTTGTTTAAACTGGGGCTTACGTTGTCACGTGACATAATCTGCTCCAATTGCAATGCGACATATTTACAGACGTATAAACATGTTTAAAATAAATTCTGGACGCTTAAAATAATTTAGCCTTTCAAAATATTTACCCTTGTGGCAATTATGTACCTGACTGTAGTTCGGCTGCCAAGTTATTTGCTTTGCTTTTAGATTCCGTCTATATTTTACGTCGCTGGTTTTATATTTACAGACAAATTTCCACCCAGAGGCATACTAGCAAGTGTAGTCGCTGTAGTCGTGGTTGTATTGGCAGTAATAGGCTATTCTATATACGGGTAAGTGATATGGGCACTTTCCGCCTCCCTGCAATGTGAAGCACGTATCTTTTCGTTTTCGTCATAGGTGATATCCTAAACCATAGTCATTATGGGGTCACTGCAGGCGTGTGAATAACAATATGTTAAGCAAGCTGACCGTTATTTAGTAGCGAAGCTCCACAAACCGCAATCACACACGCACGCGCGCACGCACGCACGCACGCACGCACGCACACACACACACACACACACACACACACACACACACCAACCAACTACCCCACCCACACACATACGCACACACTTCCCACACACACGAATGCATACATATATGCACGTGATTACCTGGAAATTACCCGACTTTGCTTACCGGCTGCAAAATCTAACCGTGGACCAATTTATCTGCATGCAGCATGAGTAATTTCGCTACAATATCCATCAAAATTTGGTCGCAATCGAATCAGGAGAGAGTGTGGTACGGTAGCGTGTGTAATATCAGTGGAGTAACCAATGTGAATGTTCACGCCTTTGCGCGCAATAATCCTGTAAAAGGCAACCATCGCCATAAGGTTCTCTAAAACAGATATGCTGCCCGTTAGTTCGTATATAGAGCAGACTTAATAAGTCCGAAGCATTACTGGTGAAACGACGCGATTTCCCGAGTAATGAGGGGAAATGTTGATCTAATGTTATAACCCGACAGCGGCATTTGTGCGGTGTTTCTTTCTGCGCACGGACAGGAAACACAAGCTAGAGCGTCAATTAGCTGACATGTCGTGGAAGGTGAAATGGTCGGAGATCGATTTCATCCGCTCACATCGATACATCTCTCTTAACAAGCTATCGGCGGTGAGTGAATTGTTGTACCAGTAACAATCTCGAGTAAAACGGGCAATCGCACAAATATATGAGGGTTAATTCAGGAACAGGTACGCCTATACACACACGCGCGCGCGCACATACCCACACGCGCACGCACACGTACGCGCAAGCGCACGTACACGTACGCACACGCGCACGCACACGTAAGCACACGCACACACACATATCATCAGGAATCTATCAATATAGATATAATATCAATATTGATAGACTCCTGATATCGTCTCGTATTCCCGGTGATATTGACATGTTATGATCGTGTGTGCTATTTACCCGTACATTTCGCGTGCCGCCTAGCCACATACGAAATGTCATCGGTTTCAGTGCAACCTGAGCACGACCACAGTAGAGCCGCCAGCTAACAGCACAGAGCAAATGTTGACAAAGGTCGGCTTGTACAAGGTATAATAAATTCATCCAGCTAAAATCTCCAACCGTTCTAAAATATCAGCACGCCAGCTGTCCTTCTTTGTGTCCGTCTGTCTGTCCGTCCGTCCGACTGTCCATCCGTTTCTCCCTCTTCTCGGTCTCTCTGTCTGTCGGTCTGTCTGTCTGTCTGTCTATCGGTCGGTCTGTCTGTCTGTCTGTCTGTCTGTCTGTCTGTCTGTCTGTCTGTCTGTCTACCCGCTCGTCCGTCGTCGTCCGTCCTTTTCGTCCGCCGCGTTCGTCCGCCCGTCCGTCCAGCCTGTGCTCGTCCGTTCCTGTCGTCTGTCTGTCTGTCTGTCTGTCTGCCTGTATGTCCGTCCGTCCGTCCGTCCGTTCGTCTGTCTGTCTGTCTGTATGTCCGTCCGTCCGCCCGTCCGTCTGTCTGTTTGTCTGTCTGTCTATCTGTTTGCCCGTCCGTCCGTCCGTCCGTCTGTGCGTCCGTCTGTCCGTCCGTCTGTCTATCTGTCTGTCTGTCTGTCTGTCTGTCTGTCTGTCTGTCTGTCTGTCTGTCTGTCTGTCTGTCTGTCCGTCTGTCTGTCCGTCTTTCCTAGTCATCTCATTATCTTCGCGCTATTCTTCTGTCTGCCATACACAGGGGTCGCTAGCTGCTGTCAAGATCATGAAGAGGAATCACATAGACCTGAGCCGGCCTGTCTTAGTCCAGTTGAAGCAGATGCGAGATCTTGAACATGACAACATAGCGCGCTTCGTCGGCGCATGCGTAGACGCACCGAACATTGCCATCTTAACGAAGTACTATCCGAAGGGAGGCCTGCAAGACATCCTGGAAAACGAATCCATCAAACTAGACTGGTCTTTTCGATACTCTCTTATCGATGATATTGTAAATGTATGTTATCCGTAACATGCTCAATCGCATTCTTTTCACATTAGCAGAGCACGTATATCCATATTGATACACGTGCTCTGATATTAGCCAAGATTCAATGCAACGGCGCCATCTACCGGCGGATGTAGCTAACTGTGCGGCTCTCGCAATGCCGCTGATATCAGAATCGGAAAAACCCACGTAACCGTTGATCAGTAAAAATATGACATACGAGTATATGTGATTTCAGGGGATGCAGTTCCTGCACTACAGTCCGATTAAGTCTCACGGTCAGCTGACATCGGCTAACTGTGTGGTCGATGGACGCTTCGTCCTGAAAATCACCGATTTTGGTGTTCCGTGCTTTCGCGCCTGTGTCGAGAATACTGCAGACCAACGGCATTACTACAGTATAGTATATAGTACTGTGAAACATACATTGTCACAGAAGAATACGATTATGTATTTCTCATTTATGCGATATTACATTTGATTTTCTACTCGAATGACGATTACAGTTATCAAGGAGGGAAATTACTTAGGATGGATGTATGAACGGACTGGCGGACACGCGGACACACAGACAGAGAGACAGACAGACAGACATACATACGGACAGACGCACGGAGGACGGATGGACGGACGGACGGACGAACGAACGGACGGACGGACGGACGGACAGACAGACAGATAGGCAGAGAGACAGACTGTAAGACAGACAGACAGAAAGACAGACAGATGGACAGACAAACAGACAGACAGATAGACAAACAGACAGATATCAAATTTGTTTTAGAGCGGCATTAATAGAATGGGTACGTATTTACTGTTTTTAGAGTTGCAGTGGGTTGCCCCAGAACTGCTTAACATGCCCGTCCTACCCCCTACCGGAACACAGAGGGGAGACGTTTATTCTTTTGGAATTATCTTACAAGAGATCGCCACTCGTGAACTGCCCTATGACAGCTATAGCCTACAACCAGAAGGTAGAAAGGTCTTTAATGTGATAAATATTCATTATTTTCATTATGAGTATAATCAGATTATTGTGAATAAAAACACCTGAAGTATTTGAATTCAATACTATATTTAGATAATTTTCAGCTATGTCATATACTTACTTTATGCTAGGTATTATCAGACGAAGTGAACGGGGATTCTTGTCGCAGATTTCACATTATATTTATTTCCGTTAGATGTCGTTCAGAGAGTAAAGAATCGCGAGGATCCACCCATGCGTCCGGTAATCAGAGATAACGATTGCAGCGCCGCCTACGCCGAGCTTATGACAAGCTGCTGGAGGGAAGAACCCGAGGAGAGACCAAATTTCTCTCATATCAAACAAATTATGAATTTCATCAAGTATGCACGTCACAGATTTTTGCCGCCACTTTTTTACTACTTAATTCTACGACTGATTCTAGGTGTGTGTTTTTAGACCGCTGCGTATATTATCTCTCACTCTCTCCCTCTCTCTTGTTCTCGCTCCCTTCCTCCCTCCCTTTCTCTTGTTCTCGCTCCCTTCCTCCCTCCCTTTCTCTTCTCTCTCTCTCTCGCTCTCTCGCTATCTCTTTCCCACTCACGACCTATCTCCCACTGTCCCTACTTTTTTAACTATGCACTTTTACTATATAGTAGCGTCTAGATTCATAGATGATGAGTACGTTGCACTGTACGTGCTTTCTTCTTTACTCCCCAGAGGCTCCAAGGGAAAGGAGAATATAGTCGATAATCTCCTGCAGAGAATGGAACAGTACGCTAACAATCTTGAGGCACTGGTCAGTGAGAGAACTAATGAGCTCTTAGATGAGAAGAAACGGTCAGAAGAACTACTTTATCGAGTCTTGCCAAAGTATGATCCTCACACGTACAACGCCGTCCGTACATATATATGTAACGTAAAAAAACTACTAAAAAGAAATACTTCGCGAGTTATTTGCGACTGCAAACTTCAAGTTAAATTCTAATTGATTACGTTCAGCGACGTTGTTGCGCAAATGCCTGCTATTCAAAACAAAAACTTGTGAGGTTTTGACGTCTGGTGGTTTTGTCAGAAGTTGCTATTACTTTCATGAAATGGCGGAGTCGCAGTATAGCTCTATTCTAGTTTAGACTCACAAGTAAACTGCTATTAGAATTATTCATTCTGCATCACGCTTTAGCTTTCATCGAACCGCTATCGTGCACACGTTTGCCGCCTATATAGGGGTGCCGGTGGGTTTTGTCGCAAGAAAATACAAAATTGGTTCATCGGTGCAGGTCCGTCGCCGAGACATTAAAATTCGGCAATCCCGTGGATCCGGAGGCGTACGATTTAGTGACGATCTACTTCTCAGACATCGTCGGCTTTACAGCAATCAGCGCTGCCAGCACACCCATGGAGGTGCGCACAACCACCGTCATCATAATTATACCCCTGTTCGCTTACCGATCTTTCTATGCGGATCCGTGGGTGTGTAAATACCGATGTATGTTAGAGTTAAACTATGTCTTACATTGCGCATAAACCAGGCAATCGAGGTTTCCCGTATTAGGGCTGGGTGAGTTTGGTAAATGTTTTGAGGCGCAATTTATTGAGAGCCGTGACGGGCAATCCGTATACAATATTTCGTAAATTCATGAGATTTCGTTCTATGATAATCTTCTTTAATTGCCTCTTTATGTATAACTGCCTTTTCTTTCCCCACCTACAATATTATCAATCGCCAGATATAACTAACTAATAGGCGCTGTCACATATCATTCGCGCGCGCGCGTATGTGTGTTTGCAAGTGACACGCAGATGGCATTAGTATGTATATAAATATGGTATCAAGAGGACCTGGTATAGAACACACGAGGGGCCGTATGGTGCAGCAGTAGTACATAACTACATAGCCTTACCTATGTTCACGATTCATACGCTAATCACTATTATTTGCTTTCAGGTTGTGAACCTTCTGAATGACCTTTACACTTTGTTCGACGACATTATCGCAAAATTCGACGTTTACAAGGTTTACGAATATTTGAATAACTGTTATCTAGACTATACTATCTATCTATCTATCTATCTATCTATCTATCTATCTATCTATCTATCTATCTATCTATCTATCTATCTATCTATCTATCGTATCTATCTAATCTATCTATCTACTCTCTCTATCTATCTATCTCTCTACTCTATCTATATATATATATATCTATATAATATATCTCCCCATCATCCTCCATCCAGTCATCATCCATCATCCCTCCAATCCATCCATCGCTCGCATCCATCGCATCCATCCATCATCCATTACCTCCATCATACCATCCTACCATCCATATACATCCATTCCATCATATCCATCATCCATCCATCCTACCATCCATCCATCCATCCATCCATCCATACCTCCTCCATACATCGATCCATCATCCATCCATCATCCCTCCATCCATCCATCCATCCATCCATCCTACCATGCCATCATGCCATCATCCATCCATCCATCCATCCATTATCATCATTCCATCCATCCATCGCCATCCATCCACCATCCATCCATGCCATACCATCCAACCCTCCATCCATCATCCATCCATACTCCATCCATCCATCCATCCATCCATCCATCCATCCATCCATCCATCCATCCATCCATCCGTCCATCCACTATCCACTCCTTCTCTCCCTCTTTCCCCAAATCTTCTTCTCTCTCTCTTTCACTAGCTCTCTCGCGCACTCTTTCGCGCGCGCTCTCCCTTCCTCTCGATCTCACTCTCCGCCTATATATAATTCAACGCTTAGTTAAAGGTTCAATTCATTACAATCCGGCAGAAATCGTATCTATTCGTTTGGTAAAGAGGGGCTAATGAAAAGCCTTATGCGGCACCGAGAGTGCTACGCTGGTATTATGTTCTTATATATTAAATATAAAAGCTCTAAATATAATATCACGCTCGTACGCACGACGCGCGCAAACTCTCACGTCGTCGCTAGCGATGGCGTATTGTTTACAGCAATACTCAGCATCAGAAAATATAAAGCTGATGTTTCTTTTGATTGTTTCGATCAGGTGGAGACGATAGGAGATGCTTACATGGTGGTAAGCGGACTGCCGTTACGCAACGGTAAACCACACGTCAGAGATCTGCCGCATGGCTCTCCGACTGCTCGCCTTAAATCTCAGCGTTCAAGATCAGACATCGTCCCGGGGAGCAAATTGATGTTAAGAATAGGTGTTCATTCTGGTACGTTAGCGAAGACTACCCTCTGCTATAGATTATTATATTTAAATACTATTATGTATTATATAGGATGGTAGTATAGATAACGTTATATACGTATATCCATCGACACCCACAGTACCTACCAGTCGAGGGAAAGTTGCAAATTAATGTTGACCAGAGTAGTCGATAGTGTAAAAACGCGAAAATTTTACGAATTATCTAATATATACTGTATAACCAGGTGGCCTGTTTTGCGCATTTCCAATACAGGCAAATCGAAATATGGTTTGTGAAAATCATGCATTTAAAGTAGAGAGCACGTGCTCTTATACGCATGCTATATATAGTAGTAGTATGATATGAAAATATCGTTGACGATACCTCACTTAATAATTGTATTAGGTGTACAAACTCTCAGAATTCCGGTCTGCTGTACCATATGGAGCATTCAGCTGTCAGTACCTTTTATTTAGTTGAACTATGTATTTGTGGTTATATATATATATATATATATATAGTATCTATAATATATTATATAGTATCCTGTTCATGTAACAGGCGGCCGTTGCGTGCGGGTAGTGCGTTGAGCCTAACCATGGCTGCCCGATACTGTTCGTGTTTGGAGACACCGTGAACACAGCTTCAAGGATGGAATCGACTGGACTGCGTAAGCGATTATCATATCGTTGAAATATCGTCAACTGTCATATCATTTCATTTCATAGAATGAATAAATAAAACATTATGAACAAATACGGAATTTATCGATGAACGTGAACAACGTATTGATGAATTATTACTGAATTTTCGGTCATTTGTCAAGTAGATAACTGGAATTATGTTCACGTTTCTTTATAAAAATTATATATAAATAATGGATAAATATTGGTTTCCGAGAAAGGCGGGGTTTAAGCTAAGGTATGGATAGTACATACATAGATCGAAACATCGTCTTTCAGTCAGTGAAACATTTCGATCCCATCATTACTTGCATTTCTAGCTTCAAGAATACACATCAGTTCCACAACGGCGAGCCTGTTGAAATCATTTAATACATTTAATGTGGAGAAAAGAGACAGCGCTGTTGAAATGAAGGGCAAGGGATCTGTTGAGACGTACTGGCTGCTTAGCGAATCAAAAGACTCTCACACAGAATAACATCTGCGAATACTCAGCCCAGCTCAGCACAAGAAGTAATTTGAGTAAAAGTCTTCACGTTTTGTCATCAAATAAAATGATGTCACCACAGCAAAAGGTTTACATGAGAAGATGCTTACGCCAGATGAACTTTTTGCCGTAAAGACGCGCAACAGTAAGCCATTAAACTCGTAGAGGTACATAAATCTATGAATTCTCATACATTAATAGACGCGGTAGCAATACGCAATTCTTAACCATTTGCGATCAACTCCCTCCCCCCCACCAGTTTGTTGCCATGATAAACCTTTATAGACATGCCCTATAGCCTTTAATGTATTAGCGGGGGTAAGCTCGTCACAGGGACAAGGAGCTCATGCTACATTGGGTTTGTCAGCCGCACAAATTAATAGTGCGAACTGGCATATACATTACTTATACATGTAATGAGAAATAATTGGCGTGAAATGTTGTGTTAAGAATTTATATTACTTGAAAGGCGTCGTTATATCGAGACTTAATATATCGTTGTTATATTATTTACGCACCCTTATTATTCATTGCGCAATTCTGTTTAAAGAATTCTTATATTTCAATATATTGATCGATATAATCGAAAAACTGTGCTAAGAACTTATATATATCGATTAGCCTAATATATAGTTATTTACATACCCTAATTATTCCTTGCGTAACGCACGCATACAATTACTATTCCGACATATCCGTTATATTATCGCTAAGCCGTTAAACGCGCGACGCTTACCCTACCACCTCGTTTGCTTCATAACCATTTCTACATAGTAGTATGACATTGTTTGGGTAAGCCATTATATTCCTGTACTGCCCANAAAAAAAATGTATTTAAAAAAATAATATCTAAGTAAGTGAAATTGTACTATGAAATCACCGCATTTCCCTTTTTTTTAAATTGTATGTCATTTTAACGTAAAATTTCATATTTTATATATATCGTGTGCGTGTGCGTGTATGTGTGTGCGCGCCCGTGTGTATGTAAATGTGGTATGTGTGTGCGTGGGTGCGTGTGTGATTGCGCGTGCGCATGCCCGTATGCGTGTGAATACGGTGTGTGCGTGCGTGCGCGCGTGTGTGCAAATATTTGACAATGGGAGGTGAAACCGTGCCCGCGCTTACCCGGCTCCCAATGCTCTGACATTTTTAGACGCTGTCTCGATTGTCTACGAGCACACACATACCACACTATATATACCATAACCTTTTAAAATTGTGTTAAACTATTAATGTGTTTTCTCACGGGTTTTAATGATAATATAGCTATACTAAATGTAGATTAAAGGTATAATAGTAAGCATTTAATTAGGTGGAGCCTTCACCTAGCATAGCAAGCCACACTAAACGAACGCTCGAACGCACGCACGCACACCGGCACGGGCACACACGCACACACCAAAGACATTGCGGCTGCGGTGTATAAACAGCCAATCACTGCCGCGCATAGCTGTGAGGCGAAAATTTAAGACAAACCTCAACGAGAGACGGCTGCAGTTGTATCTGTGTGTATGTGTATGTGCGTGCGCGTGTGCGCATGTATGTATGCGTGTGTGTGCGTATGCGTGTATGTGTGTGCGCGCCCGTGTGTGTGTAAATTGGTATGTGTCTGCGTGGGTGCGCGTGTGATTGTGCGTGCGCATGCCCGTATGTGTGTGAATGCCGTGTGTGTGATGTGTGTGTGTGTGTGCGCGCGCGTGTGCAAATATTTGACAACAACAGATGTAACCCTTATTAAAATGATGCTTCTAACCAAAATGATATTTTTTAAATAATAATATATATTAATAATAATTAATATTAATAATAATAATTAATTAATTAATTAATTAATATTAATAATAATATATATAATAATATAATATTTTTTAATATTTTTTTGTGCGTGTGCGTGTGCGCACACACACCTCACAGCTCACACTCACAGCTGTGCGCGGCAGTGCTTGGTTGTTTATACACCGCAGCCGCAATGGCTTTGGTGTGTGCGTGTGTGCGCATGCGGATTTGACGATCTTCAAATTTGGTGCGGGTTTCCGATGAATGCCGAGGTTTCTTCGGGCACATAACTTTTGAGAAAATTGCTTCCAAAAGTTACTTTACGATCGAAAAATCGCGTTCTAACGTAGCGGAACGTATTCGGGACGTTCAGAAGGGGTCCCAGCTCGATTCGCGTGAGAATACGTTGCACGGATTCGGAGGAGATACGGAAAACGACACTTCGGCTCTTTCTACTATTATATAGTAGATATATAGTAGATATATATATATATAATAGGTTAATATACTGATTGTATAATAAAATGATTTAATGTTTATGTATGGATGGTAACTGGTTGGCACGGGAACAACAGACACTGCAGTGGCAAATAACATTCTCTTGGCGAACGTACGAAGCTAAGATTTATTTTATTATAGGCAATTATGAGACCACATGCCACATTGTTTGCTAGTTGCGCCACCTGGCAGTGCCTTTTGAATTAAGCCTAACCCCAGCATTTGAACTGCCCTTTGACATTGGCACTGACCTTTGATCTCTGACATTTCAGTTTTCAGTTAATTAGGCTAATTATGTTGTATTAGTGCATTAAGGTATATAAAGTAAACTACGTTTTATCATAGATAAATAAGCTAATTAGGATTATAATTCCAGTATTCCACACTTACTATTTCTATTACAGCATAGCTGACCTCTATTTTAAGAAATGTTTGACCCTACCGGGAAATAATTATATTAGAGAAAGTCTATATATATATATGCTGAGCAACGAATGATGTTGTGATATTCCCTGCTTGTCAACACACATCCTCGCTTCCATTTTCCTCAAAAGAAATAAATATCAAATGCTGACCTGGAAAAATTAGCTCCTCAAGTACTAACTATTGCATACGATAGCTTTTTCTTTTACTATAGGCAAATCATGACTAAGGCATGTTCCTATAAAACAATCTCTAGCCTTCTCTAGCGCATTCGTTAACATCTAATGATTAACTGTATAAGTATTCATAATGAATGTATGTCTCTAGATTTAGTCCTTTCTGTTTATCCGTCGTAGACAGCAAATAAAATTACGTGCATTACTTGTTACTAATTTCTTTTTGTATTTCTCGTCTATACTGCTTTGTATTCTCCGTCACTTCTTGCTCGAGATATATCTCCAGTTTTAGCAGTCCACTCGCAATTGGCAGGTCATGATGATTTGCTACACGTTGTTCAGGAGTAATACCAAAGTGTAACCGTAGCCGCCTTCATTTCTATAATATATATACATATATATATACATATATATATATATATATTTATTTATTTATTTGTTTATTTATTAATGAAAAATACCATACAATTATTGCCAGACAAACCAACAAGCAATGATAGTTTTTAATATAAAACCAGAAGTAATGAATACTAGTGGAGTCTTCCACCTCTACCATATTAACAATTGACTTACCAACATGCGATGGAATTTACTTATCTTATAAACTATAATCTTATTTTACATCGCAATTTATCTTATTTAGTCACATGTTAACCTGAAAACTTACAAATCGAATTTACAAGTATCTATTAGCCAAACTTTGTGTAGCGAGTCTCCCAAGAAGAAGAATATTTTGCAAACATTATAAATTTAAAATGAAGAGGAGTTATCCTAGCATAGATTTATAAAAAAAAAAATTATAAGTAGACCTCACTTCAGAAATAGGAGGCAGACCTTGCATGTAATGTTCCCAGTGCATATACCAGTCAGTACATGACCTGGCTACGTTACTGTTTGGCGCATGCACAATATCTTACCAGAGGAGTTATATTTTGTGATGAAAACGCATTTAGTATGGTCAGGGGATATCTCAACATAGGTTTCTGTAATAAACTCTTATTAGTAGGCCTGTGTTTATAGTTAGGAAGGCGCCCTACACTGTAGTGTGAAAAGCGCCTACTTTATCTTCGCCCGCCCTTCCCCTGGTCTCTCTTGTCGCACGCCAGTCTCCTTCTCCTTCCACCGCCCCTCGACTGTCTTCCCTGCCACCTTCCATCAGTTTCCTACCCCTCTCTCCCTCATCAAGCTATATTATGTACTTTTATTTAGGCCGTACTGCAAGCCTAAAACGGTACTCGCGCCTGCGCAATATCTCCCGAAAAAAATAATAATTTGCAAACATTATGAAATTAAAATGAAGAGGAGTTATCCTAGCATAGATTTAAATAATCAATTTTTATAAGTAGACCTCACTTCAGAAATAGGAAGCAGATCTTGCATGTAAGGTCCCCACTGCATATACCAGTCAGTCCTACATAACCTGGCTACGTTACTGTTTTAGCGCATGCGCAATATCTCACCAGAAGAGTTTTATTTTGTAATGAACTTGCATTTAGTATGGTCAGGGGGTATCTCAGCATCGATTTCTGTAATAAATTATTATCAGTAGACCTGTGTTTGTAATAAGGAGAGCGCCCTAGTCTGTAGGGTTCAAAACTGCTACTTTATACCCGCCCGCCCTTCCCCTGTTCTCCCTTGTCGCACACCAGCCTCCTTCTCCTTCCACCACCCATCGACTGTCTTCCCTGCCACCTTCCCTTAGTTTCTCACCCCTCTCTCCCTCAACAAGCTATATTTACGTACTTTTATTTAGGCTGTACTGCAAGCCTAAAACGGTGCTCGCGCATGCGCAATATCTCCAGAGAAGAAGAATATTTTGCAAAAATTATGAATTTAAAATGAAGAGGGGTTATCCTAGCATAGATTTATATGATAAATTTTTATAAGTAGACCTAACTTCAGAAATAGGAAGCAAACTTGCATGTAAGGTCCTCGCTGCATATACCATTCAGTACATAACCTGGCTACGTTACTGTTTTAGCGCATGCGTAATATCTTACCAGAGGAGTTTTATTTTGTAATAAAAATGTATTTAGTTTGATTAGGGGGTATCTCAGCATCGATTTCTGTAATAAATTCTTATCGTTAGACTTGAATATGAGAGGTGGGTCCGAAGTGAAATGTTGCAAAATGTATTGCTATTGTCAAAAGAATATTCTCCGTTATATTGACTCTTCTACAACTACTACTTACACATTCCCGAATTGATTCATCATTGCAAATGGGATATCACTTTGAAGGGGAATAAACAGGCTTTCCAATGATACCAAATGCAATGATAATAATGCAGGAACAAGAGAGATATCATCGATCAAATTTGAGTTCTCGAACTTTTTTCAGGAGTGTACATGAAAAGACTCCAAAATCAAAAAAACCCTTTAGCAGTTTACGGGTTAAGACACATACAGATACAGATACAACAAGAACACAACAACAACAACAACAACAACAACAACAACAACAACAACAACAACAACAAGAGATACAGGGCAAGATGGTATTCGTAGTGTCTTT
>NW_014577185.1:0-5594 GCF_000485595.1 Priapulus caudatus | reverse complement strand
GCCAGACAAACCAACAAGCAATGATAGTTTTTAATATAAAACCAGAAGTAATGAATACAAGTGGAGTCTTCCACCTAGTTTAGCTACCATATTAACAATTGACTTACCAACATGCGATGGAATTTACTTATCTTATAAACTATAATCTTATTTTACATCGCAATTTATCTTATTTAGTCACATGTTAACCTGAAAACTTACAAATCGAATTTACAAGTATCTATTAGCCGAACTTTGTGTAGCGAGTCTCCCGAGAAGAATAATAATTTGCAAACATTATAAATTTAAAATGAAGAGGAGTTATCCTAGCATAGATTTATATAAATTTTTTTTAAAGTAGACCTCACTTCAGAAATAGGAGGCAGACCTTGCATGTAATGTTCCCAGTGCATATACCAGTCAGTACATAACCTGGATACGTTACTGCTTTGGCGCATGCGCAATATCTCACCAGGGGAGTTATATTTTGAACGGTACTCGCGCCTGCTCAATATCTCCCAAGAAAAATAATAATTTGCAAACATTATAAATTTAAAATGAAGAGGAGTTATCCTAGCATAGATTTATATAATAAATTTTTATAAGTAGACCTCACTTCAGAAATAGGAAGCAGATCTTGCATGTAAGGTCCCCACTGCATATACCAGTCAGTACATAACCTGGCTACGTTACTGCTTTAGCACATGAGCAATATCTTACCAGAGGAGTTATATTTTGTGATGAAAACGCATTTAGTATAGTCAGGTGATATCTCAACATAGGTTTCTGTAATAAACTCTTATCAGTAGACCTGTGTTTATGGTTAGAAGAGCGCCCTAGCCTGTAGGATGCAAAACTCCTACTTTATACCCGCTCGCCCTTCCCCTGTTCTCCATTGTCGCACACCAGCCTCCTTCTCCTTCCACCACCCATCGACTGTCTTCCCTGCTTCCTTCCCTTAGTTTCTCACCCCTCTCTCCATTAACAAGCTATATTTACGTACTTTTATTTAGGCCGTACTGCAAGCCTAAAACGGTGCTCGCGCTTGCGCAATATCTCGAGAGAAGAAGAAGAATATTTTGCAAAAATTATGAATTTAAAATGAAGAGGGGTTATCCTAGCATAGATTTATATGATAAATTTTTATACGTAGACCTCACTTCAGAAATAGGAAGCAAACTTGCATGTAAGGTCCTCGCTGCATATACCATTCAGTACATAACCTGGCTACGTTACTGTTTTAGCGCATGCGTAATATCTTACCAGAGGAGTTTTATTTTGTAATAAAAATGTATTTAGTTTGATTAGGGGGTATCTCAGCATCGATTTCTGTAATAAATTCTTATCGTTAGACTTGAATATGAGAGGTGGGTCCGAAGTGAAATGTTGCAAAATGTATTGCTATTGTCAAAAGAATATTTTCCGTTATATTGACTCTTCTACAACTACTACTTACACATTCCCGAATTGCTTCATTATTGCAAATAGGACATCACTTTGAAAGGGAATAAACAGGCTTTCCAATGATACCAAATGCAATTATAATAATGCAGGAACAAGAGAGATATCATCGATCAAATTTGTGTTCTCGAACTTTTTTCAGGAGTGTACATGAAAAGACTCCAAAATCAAAAAAACCCTTTAGCAGTTTACGGGTTAAGACACATACAGATACAGATACAGATACAACAAGAACCCAACAACAATAACAACAACAACAACAACAACAACAACAACAACAACAACAACAACAAGAGATACAGGGGCAAGACGGTATTCATAGTGTCTTTCATTTTAGATACAGTGTAAACAAAAGTCTATTATTTTAGATACAGTATTTACATTAAAGGTAGTAGCCCTCATTTGCATACCCTCCCAATTTCCATACAATTTTATTTGTAGATGCCCAATGAATTGGCATCAGGATATTTTCATTGAGTTCTTAAGGCGTCTTCCACGATGCTTTGCAAATGAGGGCTACTGCCTTTAAAGGAAAAGGGGATTCCAGTCTTCTTTTTTTATCTCAGACTTCAGTACATGTTTCACTCAGTAAATGGTTTCAATCGGTAAAAATCCAACCATGGCTGCAGCCAGGGCACATATAAAAAGTATTATGAACACAGAAAAGTACATAGCAAATATTAAAATAATTAATCTCGTGAAATAAATTCTATGGTAAATGTCAGGCCTTATAATTCTCTGTAAGGTGAAAAGATTCGTTACCCTGTACTTCATGTTCTGAACCCATATGCACACGTTATATCTCTGTATTAAATATAACAGATAAACTAAGGCTATTACCCGTCCCTCCAGACGCGGTTTGATGTGGGTCTGATTTTGAGGATGGCGCGATTAACCAATTTATCTCTCACTTTTAGTGTGAGGATGTATTTACAGTAAATACTGATAATGTATGACTGTGAGCATACATCAATATTTGTTTAAAATAAAATTGTATCTAAATATATATAAAATCTGAAATTTTACCTTTAAACATTAATACACAGTTTTTCAAAAAAGAGAAACATGGGAGTGAATTTCAAAGTGTACAATTTCACTTATATTTATGATATTATTTTGAAAATATCATTTCTGGTACGAAGCATCATTAATAAGGCAAATATTTAAAAAAAAGCCAAAAATGCATTTTTTGTTTTGAAGATATATGTTCTTGAAAGTCTAGTGGACGGCGGGCGGCAGGTTTAACACTCCCCGTTGTCAAATATTTGCCACACACGCGCGCTAACACACACTGCATCACACACACACGCGCACGCACGCACACACCGCATTTACAGCACACACGGGCATGCGCTAGGGGGGGACACAATCACACGCCGCACCACGCACACACATTTACCAATTTACACACACACATACACGCACATGCACACGCACACACACGCATACATACACACACACACACACACGCAGCCACGCACACGCACACGCACACGCACACGCACACGCACACACGCACACACGCACACGCACACACGCACACACGCACACACATACACACACATACAACTGCAGCCGTGTCTCGTTGGGGTTTGTCTTAAATTTTCGTCTCACAGCTGTGCGCGGCAGTGATTGGCTGTTTATTCACCGCAGCCGCAATGTCTTTGGTGTGTGCGGGTACGCGCGTGCCGGTGTGCGTGTGTGCATTCGTGCGTGCGTTCGTACGTGCGTTTAGTGTGGCTTGCTATGCTAGTTGAAGGCTCTACCTAATTAAATGCTTATTATTATACCTTTAATTTACATTTAGTATAGCTATATTATCATTAAAACCCGTGATAAAACACATTAATAGTTTAACACAATTTCAAAAGGCTATGGTATATATAGTGTGGTATGTGTGTGCTCTTAGACAATCGAAACGGCGTCTAAAAATGTCAGCGCATTGGTAGCCGGGTAAGCGCGGGCACGGTTACACCTCCCGTTGTCAAATATTTGCACACACGCGCGCACGCACGCACACACCGCACTCACACACATACATACCACATTTACACACACACGGGCGCGCACACACATACACGCACACGCACACGCACACGCACACATACTGACTCTGGGATGATATTTTTCGGCGGATCCGCGGAAATCGGCTGATTTGACAGACGCAGGGGTCAATTTTGTGAAACGTGAAATTCGTTGAGAAAATTGGGGGAGGGGTGGGGTAAGAATGTAAAAATTGAAATTATACCTTGAACAGTACCTGACAGTAGACTGACAGCGAAGTCAACAGCGGGTGTTACAGATAGCCAGCGTGAACCGCGCCTGCCGCTAGTGCGTACGTCCGTCATGGCAAGCAGCGGTGCCTATTGATGTACGGGCGATCGATTGTTTCATGTCTATGGCGCAAAGCGATGCCGTGTGTGGAGCATGTTTATGACTGCGTAGGAGTGACGGGCGCCTGGGAGGGGATAACGAAAGCAAAACGAAAACCGGTAGCTCCCTCATCCTATCGTTTCATCACATGCGTCTAAACAGAGGAATTGCTCCGACCTGTGATTGGAGGATAAAAATAGACCCCGCCCACTCCCGCCGCATACGCTATTATGCTATGACCGGTAGGAACGTGTCCTAACTATCTGAACCATTTGAGTTACATTTCTATAAATTCTAGCTCTTATAGACACATGTCTTAGGCTTAATCTCTGTGAATTTTGAGTATATTAAGCACGATTAGTCTAATTAATTAGCAAATATGCCCGCGCGGTATCGCTCATTGGCTAATACACGCGCGGCCGGTGAAACGAAACGTCACGAATTCTATTTTTATCATCCAATCACAGGTCGGAGCAATTCCTCTGTTTAGACGCATGTGTTTCATCCTATGAGGGGTTGATAATTATTAAGGATGCGGACTCCTATTTCTATCCCTGGTATAGGGGCCTATGTACAGTATTTTGTAGTATTTCAATTTGTATGACATGGCACTGTTCGTGCATATGTGCCTTATATGAACAAATGCGCTGACTGTACAGCGAAATAAAAAAACCGCAAATCCAACGCTCACGTCCACTCGTTTAGGAAACCACAATACTTATGAACGTGATTCCGAAACGGCAGTGAAAATTCGACAATTACTGCAACGGCCGCTCTTCTCCACGCCGGACCGCATCTTGGACGACTGCGGTACGACACGCGTGATTCACATTGCTACCTGAATTGCAAGGGCTTCCGCAGCATGCGGATTCTCGGCGATATTTAACATTTGGGCTTCCGATAGTAAGCCACCGTCAATCACAAGGTCCGCATTCACAGTACCTCCGGCGCTGGCTGTGGGAGGGGTGGTGCCGATGCGGACTTCGCGGGGATTCTTAAAGTGTTGGTGCGCAGCCAGTGACTCCGATAACATGCCGAAAGATTTCTATCCGGCGCAATAACCCTCTTTCGGTAAAAATATTGCCTCACACCGTTCACTCTCTACGATGGAAAAAACATCGCGTTCTAAACGTAGCGCGCAATGTATGTCTCCGAGCGCCCAGGAAGCAGACGCCCCGGCTCGGTGGTGCGGGGTGGCACACGGGCGGGGAGCACAGTTTCGGAAAGAGATACGGAAACGCACTTCGAAGGACTCTTTCTCACTCACTTATTATAAGTACGATTGAAAATAGATAGTACTAGGATAGAATACCATGGATAATAGATACCAAAATCTTCTCTGACTATGTATGTCAACTGATAATATAATCATGATTCTGGAAAATAAAGCTTATAAAAATAGAAAAAAAGTAAAAAAAGGAGATTCCAGTCTTCTTTTTTATCACAGACTGTTTAAGTACATGTTTACTCAGCTACATGATTGTAATTCCGGTACATTTAAAGAAGTGCTCAAGTTTAACAATCTNCAGATTTAGACGCCAAGTATTGTACACCAAGTATACGCCCTGTGCACCAAGTACAACAAGTATACACCCTGTATACCCACTACATATCGAGCATACGCCATGTACACAAGTATACCCAATGTATCATCGGTGATATATCGTCCGATTTAGAGTATACACCCTGTATACCCACTACATATCGAGCATACGCCATGCACACCAAGTATACCCAATGTATCATCGGTGATATATCGTCAGATTTAGACACCAAGTATT
>NW_014577184.1:550266-562620 GCF_000485595.1 Priapulus caudatus | reverse complement strand
TATGACAAGTCCATAACAAAAAAGGCGGACAATGCGCCCCACGGGACTCACTGATAGACCCAAAAGGCAAAGACAGTGAACACCACACCAAACGAATTCTCCTTCATTATGGGGAATACAACCCCAGCAACCGCAGATTAAACAGATCATTCTTAAAACACTGGCACGTTCTCTCAGCCTCACCGGCCCTTAAACACATCCACGACCATCCGCCACTCTCGCTAAGCAGAAGGTAAATGAAATCGAAAAGGATGCCGCTCAATACCGCCAGAAATATCCACGGCCGCACACCTCCACCACGCCGCATGGAGTCGCACCACCCGCCAGGTATTACGCCCTTGCAGACTCAGCACGCTGGGCTCCCACGTGCAACGCACGGTCAACTTACACACGTCCTACCCTTCCTCCCCTATCAAGAAATCCAGCAGAGCACTCCGTTCCTGAAAACTCCACGAAACCTCAAATCTGGCGAAGATCTCCTGTCATAAATGCCGCCACGGCCAGATAGATAGGCGAGACCGCAGCGTAGACTCAAAGATCGGATAGTTGAACACCTCTGTGAAGCATTACAAACGAGACATGAGAAAACGCCGTCATGCTAATTTTCCACGCACAACCAACACCGCAAGAAAAATATTCTCAGACTTCCCTGACAGCCACATACGATTCGCGCATCAGAAAAAAAAAGAGAGTTACTTCTAACATATTTCGTCTCTAGAAAATGCCTTTTTGGCATCTTCTTTTCGCCCCGCCGAAAATATCAGCACTAGAGTGGCAATAATCTGCATTATGCACGCACAAGTTAATGACCTCGTGACTCTAGAAAGCATTAAGAATAAAATTGTCTTGTTCGTTGTCCTTCGTGACATTCCGTCAGGTGACGTAAGTTCAGCAGCGACGCGTTGGTCATATTTGTGTTTGAATGTTAGCAGACAACTTTGTTAGGATTACGCATCATAGAGCTGGCAAAAGTTTGCGACGGCGAACATAGAGGGCATGATCTGTAGTTATTTAACGATGAATAAAGTGTATGGTGTGTAAGCGAAGTAACAGTGTGAGTATTTTTTAATTAATAATGCTGTTCGATGCTTATTCAGCCTGCTGCCTATGGAGGCGATCTACTGTTGTTCACCACCTAGAAGACAATCACATTACTCCTGCCAGCATGATATCAACGCGTGAGGCTATCCCTAGCCAGACGACCCCAGGGTAGCAAGCAGTTCGATGCACCTTTTATACACAGTCATACTATATAGACCTACTATGTGTGCTATAAGAGCATTTATTAATACTGTATATGTTTTATTTTTTCATCGAAACTGAGTATTTTCCGTTAGCCCAATCAGGACTTCTTATCAGCGACTGCGGTAATGCGCGATGAACTTTCCATCGTCTGTTAAATTCTCGTCGGCGATGTGTATTTACTTCATAAGATTATATAAGATAACAAGCAATACATGCAGTGTATAATATATATAATATATAATATATATATATATATATAAATAATAAATAATATATATATATGTGTAGTATGTGTGTGTGTGTGCGTGCGTGAGCGTGCGTGCGTGCCGGTGCGCGCGAGGCGTGTGTAGTAGCATCTGAGCATTCGATTAGCTTTGCATAACTCACGACGAGGAATCGCATGTGGCGAAGGACTCGCTCCGACACGCCCTGGCAGCAAGCTGCCAAAGGCACCGATCCTAACAAAACCGGGACTACGCAGTGCGCTACGTAACGCATGAATATAAGCTTCCACAAGCAGAAACGAGATAACAACCATATTCAAACTAGCAATTAGCCAGTAATAGCGCTGCAATACACAATAATATTTGTGACTTCATTCGTTACCTTAATGAAAATATGGTAGAAATGTTCGCCTTTTGGTATCTCTATTATTATTAATCAGGGGCACTATTGACTGAAACAAATAAGTCTTAATTATTACTAACATACACTTTCCACTCCGTAATCCGTTGACAGACATACAATTGCAAAGTTACGAGAAATTAAATACGGTTTCACGAAAGGTCGGGCCCCGCTCGAAATATCCTCTAACTATTACCAAGAGCCCAGAACCGCCTCTTGTAACTTTAATATTAAGATGAAAATGACACCATTTACACATACGCAATTTACAATTATAGTGATATTATTATTTTATAATAATGAAGTAAACGTGTGGTGTTGTACTATAAAAGAACAACAAGGCCAAAAACATTAATTTTTCTACCGATCGTAAACAAAAACAAACATTTACAAAGGCGCGTGGTTCTCTGTCTTTTGGATGGTTTTGAGAAGTGACGACTCTCGGGGCGTCTCGTGTTAGCAGTGTGAGAATTTGTCTTGTTGTGTGTATGTCATTATTTTATTCAGAATCAATTTAAGACCTAATATATATTTTTTTATTGTGGTTCTCAAAGCAGCACATCAGAAGATTGAAAACACAAATTTTAGTGGTTCATTTCGGTTCATTAGTATTTTAAAAACGGTAATTTGTCTGTGTATACATCGATATAGAGGTTCCGCGACTTTGGTCTAAGAAATATCAATATTAACCTAGCAATCCCGTGCCGCCGGCCAATACCGGTTACAATAGAGCGAACACGCGTCGCGGTATGTAGGGCATCCTACTGCGCAATCGACACGCGAGATTTTACAATTGACTAAGTGTTATTATTGCAATAGATATTAGAAGTAAGAGGATCCACGATTATCAGACAGGTTTGTCAGCGTGGTTTTAGGTGGCTGCAGTTCATGAGGCCTGCACACAGTCGCAGATTCGAGATTGAGCAGATCGGAAAGATTGCAGCGCACACATATATGATTACATAGACTTTACCCTAACCCTAACCCTAACTCCTAATCCGCTAACCCCTAACGCCTAACTCTAACCCCTAACCATAACTCTAACCCTAACCTGTTGCAATATTCGGTCTATCGGACCTTCGTCTATCGACCTTACGTCCTCTAGGGCTGCCCCCAGAAGGGTCACATGTTGGCCTCGGTGCTATTTTATGTCAGAGTAATAGGCCTATACGTGCAAGCGATAATCACACACCCACTCAAACAGACAGCTGCACTATACTGGAATGCCGCGACATAGTGTATATAAGCGTTAAATGTGTAGCGGCGTGGCGCCGTGCGTGCGGATGTACCTGTGTGTTGCGCGGGAGGAGATTCTGACGCGGAGCATTTTACAAGTAAATTATGCGGCAATACTAGCGAAAGAGAGTAGAGAAAGCATTAAAGACAATTGGTAAGCTAAATACATTCGTGTTTATTCAGCATTGATTTTATTAAAAATCTCCAAAGTGCGTCTGGTGGTCAACGCTGTCTCTCGATCACTTTACCTGTTTGGGATCACGCTAGGCAGCCTAATAAAAGCTGTCGTGTCTCTCTCTGATACCGATTGCTGGGCAGTTGACAACACCGCAGGAGAGCGGCCGTTGTGATCATTGCTTAATAGGCGAATATAAAATAAGCAGAGGTGCGCACTGCTCAATGTACTTGTACCATGCTTGAACTGGTTTCTGTATCCGTCAGGGCCGGCGGCGTTGCATTGTGGGTAATATAAAAAATCGCGGAACTCTCTATAATGTAAAATGCAGTTAATCCGTCCGACAGTATGTGAAATACTGACATAGCGCCCTTCCGCTACAACGTCACTATTTCACATACGCAGCGTAGAACTATGTAGAACTGTTACGTTTTGGGTCCAGCGGTATGTCAGTATTCTACATTGCGCTCGCAAGCTATGTGAACATTTCACATAATGATTTTGTTGGCGTTTGCCGATAGACGCCACCGTCACCATTTTGCATATTATGTGTGATAAATTCAATAACTTTTATTGAAGAGTAGACACAACTAACAAGGATTAGAACGTATTTGTAGAGCTGAAATAAAAAATTCAGTTGTAGGATATGTGTGTTAGCGGTAAGATCTTTGACATTCGATACGTTAGTGTTTTTGTCGCAGATAAGTGCACGAGAAACCACTGCCAGCCAGGTTTGATCGGAGCCAGCAAGGTATTTTTTTTTAATTGGTACCTATTAGCTAAAAAAAAGCTCATATTAGTACTAACTAACTACTACTAACTCGTAACTCGTACTATTGTTTTTTCTCTGAATTATAGATCTTGAATTACATGGACCAGTTGGCAATGGTTAATAGCATCGTTTCTATCGAACAACGACCTTCAAAACTCTCCCCATAATGAAGTAGCTGCTAATCTGATGCTATACAGAACAAAGAAAACGTCCGCTTTCCTAATAGACTCACCTTTAGTACACGCAGTGGTTCACCTTTTCAATAGCTTTTGTGAAAATAAGCCAAGAGGCAATGGAAATACAATATTGTCATTTCTCGTTACACGCTAGCACCATCTATGGGCCACATTTGTCCCAAATCGGCTTTACGGTTAACATTTGCAGTAAATGATATTATATTCAATCATAATGCTGTGATTGAATTAACTAACAAACCGGCTGACCTACCAACCGACCGACCGACCGACCGACCGACCGACCGACCGACCGACCGACCGACCGACCGACCGACCGACCGACCGACCGACTGACTAACTAACCTATTTACTAACTACTCATTAATTAAGTTATTTTAAGAAATTAATGTTAATTCGTAATCGTTTCTAGTTTAAATTACAGCCTCATATCGTTTCCCGTAATGAATTATTATGTCATTAAAATAAAAAAACAATGCTCATGACTTTTTTTCTGAAATCGCAGCTGTGCGCATATAAGAGCACTGTTCGTAAATGAATTGTAAAAGCACTGAGTTAGACAAACATAATGAAGCCGCTGTTCACTCTATAACGTTCATGCGTCATAGCGACAATAGCCTACTCCACCCTCACAGCCGGCCAGCTACGTTTTAGAGGTGTCATACTTTGACAGCATATAGTTCAGTCCACTACGTCTGAAATTAAAACACGTTTGAAATTAAAGCTTACAAATATAAATATTTTAGATATAATCTTAAGATGATAACATCATTGTAGGTATTTTTGCTGATATACCAGGAGATATAAAGACATTTGGGAATTTCTATTGTTGCGTGCGATGTTTTCACTTAATTTTACGGTGTCTTAGTAGATTAGTATTGAAATGCGCATGTAGGCTAATTTCAATGTAACACGTGCACAAAAACAAGTTTTACTCTTATTATTATTATCATTATAATTATTTATTATTGTTACTATTATTATATCACACGATGGTTTTATGTACGTAGATTGATACCCCTGGATCTTCAGAGAAGCAGGCAGTATGGATCGACTGTGGCACACACGCTAGGGAGTGGGTGTCGCACTCTACCTGTATCTGGATGATGACACAGGTACGGTGGTGCTCTCGTTCGTGCATGTTATCGTACAGTTGCGTACCTCGATCAAGAACGGCTTAAGGACCCTCGTGTTGGAAAAATGTGTCTGGTTCATCACTCCGGGGTGTGGTTCCACTCGGTTAATATTTGGGGCTTCGGCGAGAAATGTTCAAGCCATGTCGGCAATGGACTGAAGATGGGGTCCCCTGTCATTTCTACTCGATATCGGCCTCGATATATTCAGCCTCGATATCGAAAGGTAATCCGTGAAGTAACTGCTGCGTCCCCGCGTCGCGGTTGCAGCGAAGGGAATTTTTTTCCGCAATCACTGCCGGGAATATTGCATCAGATTTTATTTAAACTATTTCCTCCGTAAATTTGTTAATATAATATTGTTATTTAATTATGCCGACAATTTTGCAGCGTGCGCGATGATGTAGCTGATAGTCTCCTCTGCATTGCTGCACATTCTGCACTTGCTGTTGAACTGTTGCTTGAGGATGTTGCGTTGATGGTATCTGGTGTTGAGTGATTGGTCTTGGGCTGCAATGATCAGGCTTTCTGTCTCGACCTTGAGCCCGGAACTACTCAGCCAGGCAACGCTTGCGACAAATGGCCTGTCGAGGCTCTTGTAGAATCTTCCATGCAAAGGCTTGTTCTTCAATACCTCGATCTTCTTTGCTTCTATATTGGCCTTCAGTCTCTGCTTTATTGTGGGATTGGCTGGTGGGCTAGGGAGACAAGTATTTTGCTTTGATTTCTTTAGCCTGGCGTAAGAGAGCGTGCTTTGATTTTTCAGACTGATGGATTTTGATAAGCTTTGTAAATTTGTCTTCCTTAAGCTCGATGTAGTCGCCTAGACCTACAATGTCAGTGTTGTACGCAGACATCAGTTTAATGAGACCACGACCACCATTTTGCCTCTTGATAAACAGTCGCTCTACATCTGCTTTTTGGTGATGGAGACCGTGCATGGTTAGTAGCTTTCTTATCTTGCGATCCATCCTTTCGATATCTGATCGCAACCAGTTGATCACCCCGAATCTGTGATCTTGTTTTTTTTAGCAGAGCTCAGACTTGAGAACTAGGCGAACTCGGCGATAATAATCCTTAGCAATGTTCTCCTTCATCTTTGCATGCTGAATACCATCACCTTCGTCTACACCAAGATATTTGTAGGTGTCCTCGTGGTTCAGACTTTGTAGGGCTGTCTTAATTGTCACCAAGCTCGATATTTCGACTTTTTACAAGCTCACCACCTTTTAAGATTGCGGTTGCACACCTTTCCAATTATTATTATTCTTATTCTTCTTCTTCTTCTTCTTCTTCTTCTTCTTCTTATTAATATTGTTGTTGTTGTTATCATTATTGTTATTATTGTTGTAGTTCTATTTTGGTGATAACTTCAGGTTCTCGAAAAATGTAGCAGCGTAGAGATTGTAGAGATGTATCGTAGAGTCGTGCGGCAGATGATTGCAGATTCAAAATGAGACAGCGTCGCAGATTGGTAGTTGACCAAGGACTTTATTAGTACTTGACACATACATACTAAATACAACCTAGGTAACCATGCCTAGGTCCCGCCTGGCGTCTCTCGTTCTCCGTATTTTTACATAGTAACTGTGTATGAGTATCTGTCCGAGACTATGTGTGTCGTGACTCTCGATCTCTCTCCCACGTCCGATACATATACTCATTAAAAGGTGGTTCGGGCACTTCCACAATCCGATCTATTGTTCAGCTGTTTATTCTAGTAATAACACATTGCGTGCAATTGTCTCTCAACGTGCGAGTGGGGCTACGAGCCACGGAGCCTTAGGTTATTACAATAATATCGAGGAGATAAGCTCAAAGAGCGCTGGCACACCTAGCCAGCGTAATTAGCCACACGCCTCCACGCCAGTTAGCTTACAATATTATTATTTTTATTTTATATTATAATTATTAATTGCAATAATATTCTCGCTCTCAAGCTGATCGAAGGCTACGGTGTGAAGTCAGTGGAGACAGATCTCGTGGACAACCTCGTCTGGTACTTCGTTCCCGTTATGAATCCAGATGGATACGTTTACACGCACGAAAAGGTGAGGAAGAAGCGGAAAAGAGCAGCTAATCTATTTACTATACACTACGTTATACAGCAATGCTATAAACTACCATAATATATGGACCTACTATGTGTGCTATCACGAGCTATTAATACTTGTATTGTTTTTTATGCGAAACTGAGATTTCCGTTACCCAATCAGGACTCTTATATCACGCTGCCGTAATGCGCGAATAAACTTTCTATCCCCTGCTAACGCTCGTTGCTATGTGTATTTAATATAGATTCTACAATATAACCCAATATATATAGATATGTATGTATATATAGTATATATAATATATAGTATATATAGATATATGTATGGTATATATATTGTGCGTGCGGGTTTATACTAAATACTATATATACTTAGTTGCGCGTTGTGTGCGTTAGTGCGTGCAGCGCGTCACGAGTGCGGCGCGCGTATTGTTCGGCGCGCGTATGGTGCGTGCGCGTGTGTGTCGTACGTTTGAGGTATTTCGATTAGCTTGAGTATCACCGACAGGAATCGCATGTGGCGAAAGGACTCGTCACCAACCCTGGCATTGTTCCGCTTTACAAAGCACCGATCCTAACAGAAATTTGGACTAGCCTAGTGGCTCGGTACGCATGAACATAACTCTACAGCAACACGATAACTAAGAATGCATATCAAATTAGCATACAGTATGCGCTATTAGTCATACAATAATAATTTGTGATTATTTGTTATTTTCAATTAAAACATGGTAGAAATGTTCGCCTTTTTTCTCTATTAATCGTGTCAGCAAGGGTGATATATATATATGATATATTATATAGATATTATATGTGTGTGTATGTATGTATGTGTATGAGTGTGTGGGAAGGTAGTGCGTGTTGGTGTGTGCGGTGTGCGCCGCGCGCGCGCGCGGTGGTGTGTGGGGTTGTGTTGTGTGTGTGTGGTGTGTGTGTGTGTGTGTGGTCGTGTGTGTGGGTGTGTTGTGTGTGGTTTGTTGTGTATTATGTGTGTGTGTGTGTGTGTGTGTGGTGAGTGGGTGGTGTCTGTGTGGTGTGTGTGTTTATTTGTGTGTGAGTGTGTGTTGTTGTGTTTTGTGTGTGTGTGTGGGTGTGTGTCTGTTTGTGTGTTTGTGTGTTGTGAATGGTGTTGTGTGTTGGTGTGTTGTGTGTGGTGTGTGGTTTGTTGTGGGTTTGTGTGTGGTAGTTGGTGGGGTTGTGTGTTGTGTGGTTGTGTTTTTGTGTGTGTTGTTGTGTGGTTTGGTGTGTGGTTGGTGTTGTGAGTTGTGTTGTGTGTGTGTTGTGTGGTGTGTGTGGTGTGTGGTGTGTGGTGTGGTTGGTGTGTGTGTGGTGTGTGTGTGTGGTGTGTGTGTGTGTGTGTGGTTGTGTGTGTGTGTTGTGTGTGTGTGTGTGTGTGTATGTGTGTGTGACCTACGCACGGTGGTCGTCTTCAATCCTCACTGACTCTCGCCTGCAGGACAAGGTTCGAGCGGCATGCCCTGTAGTGACACGTATCGTGGCAGCGCGCCGTTCTCTGAAGGTGGAGATGAAATCGACCAGCGAGTACTTATGACGCGCCACTCATGAATGCGCAAAGAATCGGCCTTGTCTATCACCTTCCACGCGTACAGTCAGCTGTGGATGCTGCCGTGGAGTTACACGTCGACCCGACCCGATGACTATTATGATCTGGTACGCGATGCTATAGTACCTCCGCAAGGGTTGTTGGGCAGGAGGTTATGTTTTCACCGCGTCTGTGTGTTTGTTCGGTCGTGATAATTTATTGGGTGTTTTGTGGCGTTGTTGTACAGCCGTAACGTAAAAAGTGTATGACGGATTGTCATTAAAATTTTTCAGGGAATAGTCAGAAGATGGCCTAACTTTAAATTGATGAGATTTTGGTTGGTTCTGATCCTTTATCCAATGTTAATGGGTAATTAATTAATTTTAAATCTTTAGAATTAGGGTTCAGAAATGGGTAAGTTAGAATTGATTACAGAGGTTTGGGTGGTTGAATCCGGATGCAATTTAATTATTTAATTAATTAAATGTTCACAGTGACAGAATGAGCAGCCATGGCGAGACGGTCTGTGTGCTCTCGAGTGCTCTAGTGTGAGGGTAGAATTAGGGAATTACAGCCTGTTCGAGTAGTATCCTGCAGAGCTGTAGTTCGTTAGTTTGGAGCTCTACCCGTCTAGCCCTTGGTGGCTCGCTAGAGCGTACCGATATAAGTACTACGGGTTAGAAGTTAGACCGTCTCACGTTTGTTATTGTTTGTTCTTCAGATGCGAGTCGGAAACGTAGCAGTATCTGCCCTGACCGCCGTGCACGGCACAAGATACGAACTTGGCACGATTCCAGAGATTATATGTAAGTTATGATGATAATTATCACCAAGCGATGGCGAAAGCCGACGGCAGCGACACTGAAACAGATAGATAGATAGATAGATAGATAATAGATAGATAGATATTGATATATAGTTATGATATATAGATAGATAGATAATAGATAGGGAGTTAGGATGAGATTAGCATAGAAGGAGAGGAGATAGAGATAGATAGCATTAGATGAGATAGATAGATGAAGAGTAGAGAGAGTAGATAGATTAGTATTGATGGTGATATATATATAGTATTATATATAGAGAGATAGTGATAGAGTTAGATTATGGATAGATAGATAGATAGATAGATGATAGATAGATAGATAGATAGATGGACGGACGGACGGATAGATAGATAGATAGATAGATAGATAGATAGATTGATAGATAGATAGATAGATAGATAAATGGGTGGATGGATGGATGGATGGATAGATGGACGGACGGACGGATAGGTAGGTAGATAAATAAATAGATAGATAAATAGATAGATAGATAGATAGATAGATAGATAGATAGATAGATAGGCTTCGATGAGCTTATCACTCGATTCGTTGAGCTATCGACGAGCAATAACTTAATAAACACGAGAACTAGGGTTTTGAAGTAAGTGCTCAGTGCGGGTAAACGCAAAGTTGGCGATCCCACTCAAAATTCACTCAGCGACGAACTGCATACGCACACGAACACACGCCCATTCCATGAAAACATGTAATATATCACGTGAAAACAAGCAACGCGTGTGCGAATATACACATACTTCTGTACACATCAGGTGTGTACGAAAGCAGATCTGTACTCATTTATTTGTACATGTACATGTACATGTACACACCTATATATAATCCTTGTCCGCGTGTTCGCAGACATCGCCTCTGGCAGCGAGACAGACTGGGTGAAGGCGGTTCTCGGTGTGAAGTACTCGTACGCCGTCGAACTGAGAGACAAAGGTCGCTACGGCTTCCTGCTGCCTGAAAATCAGATCAAGCCGACGGGAGAGGAGACGTGGGCGGCCGTGAGGGCGATGGCTGTTGATATGTTCCTGTAGGGAGGCGCTGACGGGGCGAGCGCGAGGAACGACGCGAGTAGAGATGCACCCCACGCTTCTACTCTACATTCTACGACGTACCTTGAGAGCTTTAATGAACGATGCCAGCAATAAAAATAAATAAGGATAAATGCAATTTGTGTAATATATAGCGTAACATGCATGAATAAATACAGTCAAACCTGTGCTGTTAGAGGGTATACCTTCTTACAATGGACACTTTTGAGGGGTATCCTTTGAGTGGCCCCTATATACAGGTTTGGTTGCATATATATATAAATATAAACTAAAGAATTAAATAAAAAAATTATATATATATATATATTTAAAGCACAACAAATATTCACCGCGTCTCTTAAATGAGAGTGAGATATTTCTATTGTGCTTACAGTGATTTATAGATCTGCGGGTTTATGCGAATAATTAGATGGTAAAAAAATCAACGTGTAGGCCTAACAGATAACAGCGACCTTTGAAATGTAATATTCTTGATTAATAATAATATTGCGAAAGAAAAGAACAATTACTAGTTTTTGTTTTATTTGCTAATCCGGGTTTACTGGCCGAATTGTAGTATAACAAAGCTAAGATGAATCGAGCTATGGCGCACTAGATAAGCTTTCACGCGCATGCGCGTGTGAATGTGCATGTGCGTGCGTATCAGGTATAGCTTTAAACAATCCTGGGTAAATAATCGTGATTACACACACTCCTTCGCGCCGCTTAACCCGTGAAGTAACTGCTGCGTCCCCGCGTCGTGGTTGCAGCGAAGGGATTTTCTTCCGCAATCGCTGCCGAGAATATTGCCTCAGATTTTTTTACCATTTCCTCCGTAAATTTGTTAATATAATAATGTTATTTAATTATGCCGACAATCTTGCAGCGTGCGTGATCATAATGATCATAATTTATTTAACTTTATTTAAAATTAATTATCGTCCTTATAGGACATAACACGACAATCCACACTCGCGCATTTATATGCGCGTCCGGCGCATGCGCGAGCCGTTAGTCATTAATAAGTAATATCGGAAAGTCCAGCTATGTTATTTCAGTCATAGAAAAATGTGGTATTAAATGGCCGAGGCGCGCTTAAGAAATTACATGACTAATGTAAACACAAACATTGCAAACTATCCCAATTTACCACAATCATATTTGTAAATGTTTGTGCTGTAAACAGACACGCACCTGTGAATTGAATTACGATGTTAGTGACGAGAATTATACATCAAAAACCTAGACTAGTACTATCGTAACCATGTTATATATAGGTAACATATCACCCCTCTGATCTCAATGTGGCGGCGGAGACTTTCCGATCTGTCTTATTGGGAATCTTTTCAATGGACACATAAAGGCTCGCGTTAAATATTATCATATAATAAATTATAATATAGTAATAATTAACATTAGAATATATGATCATCGTTTAGTGTCATGCGTTGCAAAGGGAGCAATATCTTACCGTGACGTTCATATGTTTCCGTAGTAGCCTTTCTACCTTCT
>NW_014577184.1:542087-550256 GCF_000485595.1 Priapulus caudatus | reverse complement strand
ATATAGGTATATATAGGTTATAACCTATATAGGTTATCTATATTATTTCTATGGTTGTTAGAGGGCACCTACTTACAAAGGACACTTTTGGGGGTATCTTTTGAGTGACCCCCTAGATGCAGGTTTCGTTTGCATACTTATAAATATGACTAAACAATTAAATGGAAAAACTATTCCTATATTAATATATATATATATAAAGCACAACGATACAAATATTTACTGCGTCTGTTAAATGAGAGTAAGATATTTCTATTGTGCTTACAGTGATTCATAGATCTGCGGGTTTATGCGAAGAATTAGATGGCTAAGGAATCAACGTATAACAGTTAACAGCGACCTTTGAAATGTACTAATCTTGATTAATAATAATAATATTGCGAAAGAACAGAACAATTACTAGTTTTTGTTTTATTTGCTGATACGGGTTTACTGGACGAGCAAACATTGTAGTAACAAAGCTAAACCGAACAAACCTAACAAACATAAACCGAACAAACCGACAAACCTAACAAAGAAACAAAGACGAACGGAGCTATGGCACGCTAGAGAAGCATTCACGCGCGTGCGCGTGTGCATGTGCATGTGCGTGTGCGTGTGTATAAGGTATAACTTTACACATCCCTTCGTAAATAATAGTGATTACGCACAGAAAAAGACTAGAAGGGACGCGGCTGGCTGAAAGTTATTTAGTTCACATTAATCGCGTCACGCATCGAATAAAGTAAATCAAGATTAAGGCTAGTGAGCGTGGAATTCTCTGCGGTTCGCCATGATATCCCCTATTATTTGCTCCGGATACCTACTACAAATACACATCGCGTTTTCCTAAACAGTGTGTCACCTATAGCCTGATAACAGGCGGCGAGATGGTTGCAGCAGGTGGTCTTGCCTCCGCGCGGCTTCGAATTCTGTGCTAATATAAACAACCAAGGATGTCGTGATAATATTCACGAGTCACCCAGCGCGCCCTACCTGTTTCTTATCTTCTTCTACACTATCTCATGTGGAGACATTGTGTCTTATATTGAATCTCATTGCTACGTTACAATTTTTCTACATGGCGAAACACAATCGCCACAACGTCGGCGCTTCGTGACGTGAGCGTATTTATACACGCGATAAACTCGGGGTCGCCATGTTTGCATATTGCTAAACTTTGCCAAAGTTCGAACGCGTCGTTGTAGAGAGCTATGAACTAAAAGTTAAATAACCGTGTGGGCAATGCGTAAAGGGGGTGATACGTTATATAACGTTATGGCTACGATGGTGATAGTCAATTTTTCCAATCGTGTTCAATAAAAAGGGCACGTCTCGTCCCTATGCGTGATTCGAGTCGATTAATTGCCTCCTTCGCGCCGCTTACCTGGAGATAAAATTATCAAAGATAACCATTGTGGGGCGACAGGTGTGCGCTATTCTCGTGTGAAACCACAATGTGCGGAATATGATCGTGCGACTTCTCGCGATAATGAACGGAGATGGACGTCGGGACCTGCGGGTATAAATATCAGGGGCAGCTGCTCGTCTGGCACCATTAGTCGAGAGGAGAAGAACCTATTGAGTGACGTCATGTTTCAAGCCGTAATTGTGGGCGTGCTGCTCGCACTGGTGACAGCGGATCCGATTAACGATGGAGTCGCAGACTACACCGGGTATGACCGTAATCGCTACTTGTAGTGATTCACGCGGAAGAAGGTGTATTATTTGCGCGCCAAAGTATTATTTGCCCTCGTTTTGTGCATGGTACAATTTTGTTGTCGGTTAGTAGTTTGTTTTAGCTAGTATACAATACGCGTGCAGCTAGAATACAATACGCGTGACGCTAGTATACTATACGTGTGCAGCTAGTAATGGATAACCTCGTCTGGTACTTCGTTCCCGTTATGAATCCAGATGGATACGTTTACACGCACAAAAATGTGAGGCAGAAGCGGAGAAGAGCAGAGAAACTATTCGCAGTGGCTGCGCGTCCGGTCATCCATTACAAAGCTGAGCACAGATTCCCAAATCCACGTCACGATTAGGCCACGCCCCCTATCAAATCGTTGATTTTACTGGATTTACTATTGCTTCACAAATTACAAAAACACATTTTTTTGATAAAATACCTAAAGGTAAGTAATATTATGGTAAAAACTGTACGTTTATTGTTTTTTTACTGAAAAAATATAGTTGGGTTCACATAAGAAATATATGACCGGACGCGTAGCCAGGGAGCTTGGCGTCCGGCAACCAGACGCGTAACAACGGCCTAAACTATTTACTATACACTACATTATACAGCAATGCTATACACAACCATACTATATAGACCTGTGTGAAGAAGAGGCATTGACAGCCTCTACGGGGCACAGCTCAACTGAGTTACCCCACGTGGATTTAGCTTGCTGTTTTAGTGTTGCCATTGTATATGTATATGAAAAACGTTTTTTTTAAATTGCTACACAAAGTTAGCAATGAACGACTAGTTTCGACTTGTGGTAGTCTTCGTCAGGTTCTTCTAACCTTTTACAGCTGAAAAAAAACTGTGCTTTTCAGCGTGTTTTCTCCTCCTTATATACCCTAGGTCCCTGTCCGCGAAGGGGCGCCAAAAGGGGGCGCCGAAGGGGGCGCCAGCGGGGTGCGCCGTTCACAGAAAGGAGGCGCCACAGGGTTTGGGGCGCTAAAGAGGGGCGCAGGAAGCGCCAAAGAGGGGCGCCGTTCACTAAGGGGGGCGCATCAGAGCGATCAGTACTTGCTCCTGATTGACTAAACCGTCTGCCGTTTGCGTCATGGTATTCATGACCACTAAACTATAACAAATAAAAGGATTATCCTTATTCACAATCAATATACTATAACAAATTTTTATAGTTCAGTGTTCATGACGCGTGTAGAGGTTCATACAGAGTCGATGAGGTCTGTATACGTGCTGTACACATGTATTGGTGTGTTCATGACGTCATAGTCTTTTTGTTGAGTGATAGCGTGAGCTGACGTCAAGGGTACAGAGAATTGCATTTGGGGGTAGCGGTGTGAAGTTACTGATGAAGGAGAGAAACAAGCGTGTTCTCGCTGCTCACGCCAAGGAATACCCGAACGCCTAACTTCTATATCCTGCCCAAGGTTTACAAGCAAGGCAACCCGGGCAGATCAATCCTATCCGCAAACAATAGCCTCACAGAAATTATCTTCTCGTTCGTGGACCACCACATTAACACATTGGTGCGTGACATACCCTCTTACATACGGGACACGGTAGATTTCCTCTCCTTCATCAGTAACTTTACACCGCTACCCCCGGATGCGCTTTTCTGTACCTTTGACGTCAGCTCATTCTACAGTAACATCCCCCATAACAAAGAAATGCAAGCTCTGCGCAAAGCCATGGACACACGACGGGCACCGCAGACACCCTCCACACACTTCCTAGCAAGCCTAGCAGAATTGACTCTGACCAAAAATAACTTCCAGTTTAACAACCACCACTACTTACAAAGACAAGGCACAGCAACGGGCTCTAAGATGGCACCGTCTTATGCCAACCTCTTCATGGACGATCTAGAACGCACGTTTCTAGCCTCCACAATACACCAACAGCTTGTCTGGAAGAGATATATTGACGATATCTTCGTTATCTGGACTTATGGCACCGCCGCCTGGGAATCATTCGTCACAGAACTAAATGACTTCCATCCCACTATTAAATTCACTGAATCTCACAGCGCGATCTGTCTCCCCTTCCTATACGTACAGGCGTATATGCACACAGACGTATATTGTAAACCCACAGACTGTCACCCGTACTTCAGGACAGATTCAGCCCACCCCAAGGCTCTCATAGACAACATTCCCTACGGACAATTTCTCCGCCTAAGAAGGATATGCTCCAACAACAAGCGCTTCCACACGCGCTGCCAGGAGTTCAGACAACTCTTTCTGAAACGGGGATACAAGGCAAACCTGCTAGACAAGTCCATACAAAAAGCGGCCCAATGCCCACGGGACTCACTGATAGACCTAAAACCAAAGACAGTGAACACACACCAACGAATTTCCTTCATTATGGAATACAACCCCAGCAACCCGCAGATTAAACAGATCATTCTAAAACACTGGCACGTTCTCTCAGCCTCACCGGCCCTTAAACACATCCACGACCATCCGCCCATCTTCGCCCTAAGCAGAGGTAAGAATCTGAAGGATGCGCTCATACGCGCAAGAATATCCACGCCGCACACGCGCCCTCACGCCCATGGTCGCACCACCCCGCCAGGTATACGCCCTTGCAGGCTCACACGCTGCTCCACGTGCAGCACGGTCAACTTACACACGGTCCTACCCTTCCCTCCCCCTTCAAGAAATCCATCACGCACTCCTTCCCATGAAACTCCACGAACCTCATCTGCGAAATCTCCTGTCATAAATGCCCCACGGCCAGATAGATAGGCGAGACGCAGCGTAGACTCAAAGATCGGATAGTTGAACACCTCTGTGACATTACCAAACGAGACATGAGAAAACCCGTCAGTGCTAATTTTTCACGCGACAACCACACCCCAAGAAAATATTCTCAGACTCCCTGAACAGCCACATACGATCCGCATCAGAAAAAAAGAGAAGCTTACCGAATTGATTAGAGACTAAGACTTATAGACTAGACAGATTAGCTTCGCCGAAATTCAGCACTAGAGTGCAATAATTTGCATTATGCACGCAAGTTAGATGCCTCGTGGACGTCTAGAAAGCATTAGAAGTAGAAAGTTGTTTGTTGTGTCTTCGTTGCTACATTGCTCCTAGGTGCGCCGCCCCCGCCGTCCACCCTCACGCGACGGCCGCGCCTTCGCGCGCTCAGTTTATGGTGTTCGTGAAATGTAGCTCGAGACACCGTGTTGATCCAGCGAAGCGCCCCATACCTTGAGACCTCCGCCGGCCAACGCCTCTTCTCGAGCGAGAACTACGGCCCCGTTGCCCCTCTGCTCAGCTTAGTCTTGCACATCGCAATGTACCCGTTGTGCATGGCGTGCTAGGTACAGGCGAGCCCCGCCGCCAACCCGCCCCCCCCTCCCCCCCCGCCCCCCCGCCCCCCAATGGACGCGCCGCACGCACCGAGTCGTGAGACTGGTTTCTCTAAGCTTGAATACTGGCTGCTCTCCGCCACTGGATATATTCGTCGGTGCTGCCTACATGCGACGGCGACTGAGTCTCCTGCTCTCCGCCCGTTCACCACTAAGAGAACTCACCTGACTCCTGCGCTGCCTCGTATCAACGCGTGGAGGCTAGGTGCACTCAGCCGCCGCCCACGCCCCCCCCCCCCCCGCCCCGCGCTCCACCAGCAGTTGCCGACCCCCTGCAGGATCTCGTCAGACCCCAGTAATCCGGTATAGATAGAGGATTAATGACCCCGCCCGGCGGTCCCCCCCCGCCCCCCTGATGTGTCTCAGGAGGCTCGCAATTCTTACTAATGCTATCTGTTTCTTGTTTAGTCCGCGAACTGAGAATTTGCGTGACCCAAATCAGGACCTTCTTATCACGCTGACCGTAAGTGCGCGATGAAACTTTCATCGCCTGTTTCTAGTTCTCGTCCGCGATGTGTTATTTATAGTAATTCTATAAGATACACAAATACATGCAATAACCCAATACAATATCGTTAATCACCACTCACTATAACAGATACATACCACCGCCCCCGGCTACTCCTGGATTCAGTGAACCTATAAATGATATGTAGGGTGCCACTATGGTGCTGCTGACCTGTACCGATGCCCGCTCGACGTCCTCCCGCGAGCTTGCCGGCCCCCCCCCGCACCCACCCCCGCTGACGGTGCGCGGTTGCCGTCCCGCGCAAAGCGGAGTGTGTGTAATTTGAAGGCCATCCGTCGATTAGCTTTGCATATTCACCGACAGGATCGCATGTGGCGAAAGACTCGCTGCTCCGTCAACCCTGGCAGCCCCTGCAAAGGCACCGATCCTAACAGAAACTGGGACTACCAGTGGCTCGGTACGCATGAACATAACTCTACCAGCAACACGATAACAAACCATATCAAATTAGCATTACAGTATAGCGCTGCAATACAATAAATTTGTGACTCATTCGTTATTTTTAATGAAAATATGGTAGAAATGTTCGCCTTTTGTTCTCTATTATTATTAATCAGGGGCCCATTGACTGAAACAAAATAAGTCTTAACATTATTCCTAACATAAACTTCCACTCGTAAACCGTTGACAGAATCATTGCAAAGTTACGAGAATGAAATACCCTCGCAAATATCCTCTTAACATTACAAGAGCCCAGACCCTCTTGTAACTTTAATATTAAGATGAAAATGACACATTTACACTACGAATTACAATTATAGTGATATTATATTTTATAATAATGAGTAAAGTGTGTGTTGTCTATAAAAAACACAAGCCAAAAACATTAATTTTCTACCGATCGTAAACAAAAAACAAACATTTACAAATGGCGCGTGTTCTCTTGTTTTGGATGTTTTGAGAAGTGACGACTCTCGCGTCTCGTGTTACAGTGTGAGAATTTGTCTTGTTGTGTTGTATGTTATTATGTTTTCAGAATAAATTTAAGACCTAAATATTATTTATTTGTGGTTCTCAAAAGCAGCACAACACAAACTTTTAGTGGTTCATTTTCGTTCATTTGTATTTTAAAAATGGTAATTTGTCTGTGTATACATTCGGATATAGAGGGTTCCGCGATTTAGTCTAAAAATATCAATATTACCTACAATCCCGTGCCGCCGGCCATACCGGTTACAAATAGAGCGAACACGCGTCGCGTGTAATGTGCCACTCTGCGCAATCGACCGATTTTACATTGGCTATAGTGTTATTATTGCAATAGATATTAGAAGTAAGAGGATCCCGATTTATCAGACAGGTTTGCCAGCGTGGGTTTTAGGTGCTGCAGTTCAATGAGGCTGCCACACAGTCGGCAGATTCGTAGATTGAGCAGATCGGAAGATTGCACGCAACACATATATGTTCATAGACTTGACCCTAACCCTAACCCTAACCTTAACCCTAACCCTAACCCTAACCTATGTCAAGCGTCTGTGGTCAACCTGGTCTCTTCGTCACTTTACCCTGTCGTTGTGATCACGCTAGCAGCCTAAAAAAGCTGTGTGGCTCTCTCTGATACCGATTGCTTGCAGTTACAACACCGCAGGAGAGGCGGCGCTTTCGAGCATTTCGCCTTAATAGGCGATATAAATATAAGGCCATGAGGTGCGCTGCTCAATGTACTTTGTACCATGCCTGAAACTGGTTTCTGTATCGTCAGGGCCGGGCGGCGTTGCATTGTCGCAATATAAAAAATTGCGGAAACCCTCTATAATGTAAAAGCGGCAGTTATCGCGTTCGACAGTTATGATGAATAACTGTACATAGCGCCTTCCGCTACACGTCCACTATTTCACAGTACGCCAGCGCCTAGTAGAACTATTAGCACTGTTTACGTTTTGGGTCCAGGCGGTTGATCAGTATTGCTACATTGGCGCTCGCCAAGCTATGTGAACTTTCACATAATGATTTTGTTGGCGTTGCCGATAGACGCCACTCGACCATTTTGTATATTATGTGTGATAAATTCAATAATATTATAAATTATATAAATATTTTTTAAATATTATAATATTATAATTTTATTGAAGAGTAGACACAACTAACAAGGATTAGAACGTATTTGTAGAGCTGAAAATAAAAATTCAGTTGCTAGGATATGTGTGTTAGCGGTAACATCTTTGACATTCGATACGTTAGTGTTTTTGTCGCAGATAAGTGCACGAGAAACCACTGCCAGCCAGGTTTGATGCGCGAGCAGCAAAGTATTTTTTTTAAATTGGTACCTATTAGCTAAAAAAAAGCTCATATTAGTACTAACTAACTACTACTAACTCGTAACTCGTACTATTGTTTTTTCTTTTAATTATAGATATTGAATTACATAGACCAGTTGGCAATGGTTAATAGCATCGTTTCTATCGAACAATATGGGGAGAGTTTTGAAGGTTTTCTTTGTTCTGTATAGCATCAGATTAGCAGCTACTTTATTACGATTACGAATTAACATTAATTTCTTGAAATAACTTCATTAATGAGTTAGTTAGTAAATAGTTTAGTGAATCAGTCGGTCGGTCGGTCGGTCGGTCGGTCGGTCGG
>NW_014577184.1:536848-542077 GCF_000485595.1 Priapulus caudatus | reverse complement strand
GCTAACTCTAAACCTAACCTCTTAACCATACTTAACTAACCTTTCCAATACTTCGGTCTATCGGACCTTCGGTCTATCGTACCTTCGCGTCTATTCGGACTTCGGTCTATCGGGACTTTTCGGTCTATAGGTCTGCCCCCAGAAGGGTTCACATGTTGCCTCGCGTGCATTTTATAGCTTAGAGATCCCGATGCATATATACATATACGCATAAGCTCGGGATATTTAAGAAGGTAAACAATTTACACAATAATTTATGATTACATGAGGCCAGCGCCTATACATACAACCAGCAGTCTCAGTTACTCCGTCTCTATATATATATAAATTCCTACCGCGCGCTCGGCTCTTTACGCATGGTATACACGCGCCAAAAATACATAGTTTTGTTAGACACCAATCATTTACACGAACGTCCCAGGCGGAAAAGAATTGTTCAAAGTTTCATTTATTACTCTCATTAACACGTTAATCAGCTTGGAATCGTGCACGTTATCTATATAACTATACACATCGGATACTGCGCAGAGAGACAAACCGGTGGGTGTTCACTACTGCGAGCTCTCGAATTATTTTCACGGCCGCCGATGATCGTTGCCCCGATGTTAAAACTATGACCGTGAGAAAAAGGCAATCCAGCAGTAAACGGATTGCAGAATTTCGTGATAAAATTGCAAAATCGCGATAAGGTTTAATAGCTATGACAACAAGCGACAGCTGTGTCGACTGGTACAACCGGACTGGAGACGAGGGCGTGCTTCTTATAAATCCGGAAGGACAATAACACAGCGTGCGTATATATTCTAGTGTCACGCATATATAGCCCAACTAATGTTTACAATATTTGTGACGCGCATACGATGCATGCTATGTGCCGTTCGAGAATCTGTCTGTATCTGCCGGTGGTGTTCATGCGTGAAAACGTCGCGTATGTGCGACTGCCTAGTTGTAAATGTGTCCGTATGTATTATATGTACATACTGTGGCAGTGCAGTGCGTCAGTGTTATGGCGGTATGCGTACGCGCCGTGCCCGCGCATTGCGCATCCCAGCATTGGGCAGCGACTAAACCAACCCCACTTAATCAGCGAGGCGAAATTTACGTGCAGGCCATACAATGTTGACATCGCGAGATTTGAATCATATGAATCAATATTTGTGGCCAGTCAGTTGTTACAGCTAAGCCATGAGCGTCACAACTTACATGGCCTCCGGCATGCAGGCAAATCCGTGACTCACCGAATGACATGCGACAAGGACCGATCGATTACCCGATGACGCCTTTTACTTCACTGTGTGCGCCAGGAGGAGGTGAGAGAGAAAAATAGAGAGAACAGAAGAGAGAAAGGGGAGATACGGGTACGAGGTACGAGAGCGAGAGAGAGAGAGAGAGAGAGAGGAGAGAGGGAGAAGAGAGAGATAGAAAGAAAGAGAGAGAGAGAGAGAGGAAAGAGACGGGAGAAGATGAGGCGATACGAAACACAGCTATGCCAGCCTATGTAGCTAGATAAACAGATAGACAAAACAGGCAGACGGACAGACGAACAGACAGAGAGACAGACAGGACGACGGACGACGGACAGACAGGCCGAAAGACGGACCGACAGACAAGGAATGATCGGATGATGGATGATTTGATGGAACAGGGTAGTACAACGCGAGGGAGAATGACTTTGGGAATCGCCGAAGAAGCGTACAAAATTCTATTATAGATCCATTATTCCAGCTTTATTCGTCTTGCGCATTCAAACACGTATGTTATGTACCACTCGACCGTAAGCGCGTATACGTTAAACGATGGTAAAAGTGGAGAATATCTATGCAAAATAATAAAAGAAGATAGTTAATAGCGCTATGCATCAAACATTAGTACATTACAGCTTGAACGAATTTGCCATATGATTTGGCGGATATGTGTAAACATAGACAGCTAGTTCAGCGCTGGACTTTTTGTGAAATTATCCGACAGTTCTACTCCGCGATTATGGAAACGAGTGAGGGTTAGTTAACGGGCAGTTAGCTGCAACACGCGTGCCACGGATATGTGATCACGTGTGCATTGGTCATATCTGGATGATAGAATAAACGCCGTTGCGGTAAATTCAACGCAAATCAACTGGGATGAATATAATGCCCGTGTCTTGCGCGTACCTAACCAAACAGTAGATGGAAACAAACACCTGCATACGCATATGCTTACACTTTTGGCAAATAAAAGTGGTCTCCTGCACTATAAAATTCATGTATACATATATATCAGAAGCTACTAATGACAAATTTATCATTATTTAGCTCCTGATATATATATATTATATATATATATATATATATATATACGTGTGTGTGTATGTGTGAGCATTTGTGTGTGTATTGTGTGGTGTGTGTGCTGTGTGTGGCCGAACTACCGCTGTGGTGTGTGCGTCGTGCCGTGGGCGTGTCGCTGTGCGCGCGTAGTCCGTGCGTGCGGTGCGCGGCATGCGTGAACGTGTGGGGTGCTGTGTGTGCCTGCGGAGCTAATGTGTGCTGTTATAGATAGGATATAGCTAGCATTTGTTCGGCCACATCACCATTACGGATTTATATATTACCTGATGTACGAGACCGACCTGGGGCATGATAGTGTGCAGCGTCGCGTCACGGTGCCAGAAAAATCGGGGAAATCCACCACCGCAGCGCATTGCCGAGAGCAAGCAGCTGAGCGAAGCACACTTACAATGAGATGCACGCCACGTTCTGCGCGAGAGCATACGCTACTTTGCTTTGACCCACGATATATCTGCGCTAAATTGACTGCCTTGTTTACATGAATTGACGAATTGTGTGTGCGCCGTGTGTGTAGGTTCACTGATGTTGACCAGCAGGCTGCCAATGAGATTAGACTGATCGCGCCGGGTGGTACCCTGCTTTTTTAATTTACGATTTACATTAGCTGTTTGCAGTCGCAGTCACTTATACTAGTGCCTGATATTACCTTGCAAGGCTGTTTTTACTGCATGGCTAATTTATTGCGCGTCGTGCAAGCGTGCTTGCCTAGACATGCTCGTGTGTCTGTTGCTAGATGTGTACGCTAGGTAGGAGATTTGATCCGGTGTATGTTGATGCAGACGTGTGTGTTGGTATATTGATCGGCAATACTAGGCGAAGAGCGAGTAGAGAAACATTTAAGAACATTGTAGTAAATACATTCGTGTTTATTCAGCATTGCTTTTATTATTAAAAATGCCTCAAGCGTCTCGTGGGTCAACCTGTCTCTTCGTCCTTTACCTTGGTCGTTGTGATCACGCTATGCAGCCTAAAAAAGCTGTGTGGCTCTCTGCTGATTACCGATTTGCCCTTCGCAGGTGACAGATCACGCTAGCGCTGCGTGTATGTGATGCGCGAGTGTTTTGTGCGCTGCAATGTATGCGTGAGAGCGGGGTGTCTGTGTGTCTCGCTCTCTCATTCTCGTTCTCTCTCCGCAGAGACGGAGGTGGGACGAGTATTTTGAGATAGAGAGAAAACGGGAGGGTGAGCGAATGCCATCGCTCTCCTGCGACACGTTTAATAAGGCGTACTGTAATAGGTTAGTTAGTCAGTCGGTCGGTCGGTCGGTCGGTCGGTCGGTCGGTCGGTCGGTTGGTAGGTCAGCCGGTTTGTTAGTTAATTAAATCACAGCGTTATGATTGAATATAATATAATTTACTGCAAATGTTTATCGTATAGCCGATTTAGGACAAATGTGGCCGATAGATGGCGCTCGCGAGTAACGAAAAATGATAATATTGTATTTCTATTGCCTCTTGGCCTATTTTCCCAAAAGCTATTAGTGCTTCTAGTTTAAATTACAGCCTCATATCGTTTCCCGTAATGAATTATTATGTCATTAAAGTCAAAAAAACAATGCTCATGACTTTTTTTTCTGAAATCGCAGCTGTGCGCTTATAAGAGCGTTGTTAACACTGTTCGTAAATGAATTGTGAAAGCACTGCGTTAGGCAAACATAATGATGCCGCTGTTCACTCTATAACGTTCATGCGTCATAGCGACAATAGCCTACTCCACCCTCACAGCCGGTCTGCTACGTTTCAGAGGTGTCATACTTCGACAGGATATAGTTCAGTACACTACGTCACCATTAAAACACGCTTGAAATTAAAGCTTACAGATGCAAATATTTTAGATACAATCTTGAGATGATAACATGATTGTAGGTATTTTTGCTGACATACTATGGGGCGCGATGTTTTCACGCGCACTAAAACAAGTTTTACGCTATTATTATTATTATAAAAAATATTTATTATTGTTACTATTATTATATCACACGATGGTTTTATGTACGCAGATTGATACCACTGGATCTTCAGAGAAGCAGGCAGTATGGATCGACTGTGGCACACACGCTAGGGAGTGGGTGTCGCACTCTACCTGTATCTGGATGATGACGCAGGTAAGGTGGTGCTCTAGTTCGTGCATGTTATCGTACAGTCGCGTACCTCGATCAAGAACGGCTTAAGGACCCTCGTGTTGGCAAAATGTGTCTGGTTCATCATTCCGATGTGTGGTTCCACTCGGTTACTTTTTGGGGCTTCGGCGAGAAATGTTGAAGCCATGTCGGCAATGGACTGAAGATAGGGTCCCCTGTCATTTCTCCTCGATGCTTAAGCAGCCTCGATATCGAAAGGTAATCCGTGAAGTAACTGCTGCGTCCCCGCGTCGCGGTTGCAGCGAAGGGAACTTTCTTCCGCAATCACTGCCGGGAATATTGCATTAAATTTTTTTTACAATTTCCTCCGTGAATTTGTTAATATAATATTGTATTTAATTATGCTGACAATCTTGCAGTGTGCGTGATCATAATGATCATGAATTATTTAACTTTATTTTAAATTAATTATCGTCCCTATAGGACGTAACACGACATTCCACACTCGCGCAATTATATGCGCGTACGGCGCATGCGCGAGCCGTTGGTCATTAATTGGGAATCTTTTCAATGGACACATGAAGGCTCGAGTTCAATATTATCATATCATAAAATAGAATATAGTAATAAAATTAGAATAATTGATAATTGTTTATTGTCATGCGTTGCAAAGGGAGCAATATCTTACCGTGACGTTCATATGTTTCCGTATTAGCCTTTCTACCTTCTGTATCAACATAGATGCTGCGGAATTAACCGCAGAATAGGGCACTTGATACTACTACTACTACTACTACTACTACTACTACTACTACTACTACTACT
>NW_014577184.1:531816-533222 GCF_000485595.1 Priapulus caudatus | reverse complement strand
TAGATAGATAGATAGATAGATAGATAGATAGATAGATAGATAGATAGATAGATAGATAGATAGGCATCGATGAGCTTATCACTCGATTCGTTGAGCTATCGACGAGCAATAATATAATAAACACGTGAACTAGGGTTCTGAACTAAGTGCTCAGTGCGGGTAAACGCAAAGTTGGCTATCCCACTCAAAATTTACTCAGCGACGAACTGCATACACCATACACGCCCTTTCCATGAAAACATGTAATATCACGTTAATGCACGCAACACGTGTGCGACTATACACATACCTCTGTATTTGCACACATTAGATGTGAATGAAATTGTACAGGTACTCATTCACATGTACATGTACATGTACACACCTATATATAATCGTTGTCCGCGTGTTCGCAGACATCGCCTCTGGCAGCGAGACAAACTGGGTGAAGGCGGTTCTCGGTGTGGANTATGTATGTATGTATGTATGTATGTATGTATGTATGTATGTATGTATGTATGTATGTATGTATGTATGTATGTATGTATGTATGTATGTATGTATGTATGTATGTATGTATGTATGTATATATATATATATATATATGTAAATATAAATATATATGTATATGTATATATATATGTGTTGCTATATTGTTATGTAATGTAGCAATTGCATGTAATGTTGATTAAAACGTCATTTGCTAAACGAGTGCGTCGTATATTTTCATCTGCGCGCGCGCGCTGCGTGGCAAACACAATTACCCGCAGTGACTCAGAAGGGCATTTTCGTAAAACAAGACGCGGGCAGGCGCGAATCGCTATAGATCGCCAATCTAATGCAATCACGTCATCACGAGCGTAAATACATGCGCGAATATTACGTTATTGGCGAGAGAGAGAGAGCGCGCCCATCTTTCCGAGTGCCGAACAAATGCAAAACGTAGAATACACGACGGGTCGCAGTCGCCTTCGCGTTTCAAGTCGGCATGCAAATGGACATATTGCATCGATTCGACCCCTCGGCATTGATCGAGTCGTTAATTCCCAGCTCTCACATACATAATGTCGTTTGCGCCGAAGAAAGCCCGCCCATCACTTCTAATATGCACGAATGTCGAGTATTTATTATGTCCGGCCGCGTCGAGATAAAAAGGCGCAAAACGAAGTTATTAATCAAGTTGAATCGCGTTTGTCGCGCTCGCCTCGCGCGCTGCCCCGATCGGGCAACACGCGTGCGTCTAAGCGACTGTGACGTGACGGCATGACGGCGCGTTTGCGCAAAAACAGTGCACGTCATGACGACCGACAACTGCTGATAGGCGGCGCTGCGTGCGCGCGAGCAAGCGAGTGGCGTTACTCATCTCTCTGTCGCGCTCTCTCTCTCTCTCTCTCTCTCTCTCTCTCTCTCTCTCTCTCTCTCTCTCT
>NW_014577184.1:529846-530107 GCF_000485595.1 Priapulus caudatus | reverse complement strand
AGATGGTGGATAGATGTAGTGATAAAGAAGTTAGGAGGAGGTATGTAGATGTGGTGATAAAAGGAGGTAGGAGGTGTTGGGTAGATGAGGTGATAAATGAGGTAGAAAATGGTGGGTAGATGTGAGTAGATGTGGTGAGGAAGATGGTAGGAGGTGGTGGGTAGATATGGTGGTGGAGACGCTATGAAGGGTGGGTAGATGTGGTGGTGGGTAGATATGGTGGTGGAGACGCTATGAAGGGTGGGTAGATGTGGTGGTGGG
>NW_014577184.1:522700-529835 GCF_000485595.1 Priapulus caudatus | reverse complement strand
TTATTTACTAGTATGTGATGATTTCAAGGCATTGCTCTCTAACTGTCGCAGCGCATATATCATGCTGACGTGAAGTGTATCTTTTCACCTATATTTCGCTAAAACATTTCTGTTCTCAATTGTCTGCACGTATATTGTCTGCCAAGCATGCTGTAGGGCTGTCACGAAGACAAAGGCACGCACGCCGCACCCAGACGCACGACGGACGCACACACACACCCACAGCGCACACACAGACACACAGCACACACACACACAACACAAACACACACATACGCACATACACACCACACACGCACGCACAGCATATACACGCCCGCCCGCGCTATTCGTTCTCGCCGTCCCTGTCTATGCACAACACACATACCACTCTCTCTGCTTTTTTCTTTTTTTCTCTTTCTCTCTCTCTCTGTGTCTCTGTCTCTTCGCGACTGCAGCGCGCCCTCTCTCTCTCCTCTCTTCTCTCTCTCTCTATCTCTCTCTCTGTGTTCTGTCTCTCCGCTCCCCTCTCTCTCTTTTCTCTCTCGCTCTCGCTCTGTCGCCTCTCTCTCTCTCTCTCTCTCTCTGTCTTGCCCCCTACCCTTTACATCTTGTCGCGTCCAACGCCGTCGCGTCACTGCCACCGCGCGCTCGTGTCGCATCAGCGTCGCTCGTCGTTGGTCCGTCCACCACAGCCGTCACCAATTTTCGCCATTTAGCGCAACATATGCGGACGCGAGTGACCCACGGTACAAGTCGCCGCGCTCCGGCACCGCATCTGACTTGCAAATGTACGGGCCTTTAACGCTCGCTAATGCAATCGTCGCCGCTGCTATCGACGGTTCGTGACAGCCAAGATTATTGTCAGGCCGCCACCGCCGACGACGACGGCCCCGCATCTCGCTCGCACTAGAGCCACGGGAAGCCTATAGGAAGAACGGAGCGCTCTGGTTATATACGACGTTGTCTTACACGCGCTATCTCTCTCGTGAGTGAGCCAGTGCTCAGAGTAACGTGTGAGAAAGTAGGAATGTGAAGTGTGTTTGTGTGTGTGTGGGGGGGGGGAGTTAATGTGCGCGCTGGTCTTTGCGCCATGCCCAATCATGTTCATGTTCTCCTTTTAAAACGCATTGCTGCATTATTCAAGTAGCCCTTCTATATTCTCTACTTTGTTCCGAAAGATAAACATGAACATAACATAACAACAAAAACATTAACATTTTTGTCGCAAAGGTAACGCAGGCAACGTCGGGTCTCACACTACTATATATAGTACAAATAGTATGGGATACTAGTATATATTTATATTTATATATATATATATATATATTAAGTATATATATATATATATAGTATCACCCTTAGTTCATGCTTGGACTCTATGTTGTACATATGAAATCGCTATCACCGATCTACAGCTAAACGAGTATATATACATAGATATATATGGTGTCCGCTTACACATTAGTGAAGCACACAGTTAGGAAGCACACAGTTAGGAAGCACACAGAGGTGTCCTAAGTGGACAGTCGTCTGTACTATAGAGATCGTTTCGCTATATAACCGCCACGAAACTCCGAAAACGTCCGTTGAAAAGAGGTGACCGTTCTGTACAGGTGTCTGCCAATACACTCGACTATACATTTATTGGACGGATTGGCATGCAGACCGGATCGCAGACATTTATTTAGAAGTGGGAAAAATAGGAGATTTACGCGTGCGAATGGCTTAGTGTAACACATCCGCGCTCCGCAGAAATTTGCGAACAGATAATGAAAGACGATAGCAGAATCATTCTCAGAGCAGATGTACCTAAACTGAAATATCTAACCAAGAAGCCATAATAGAAAATTTCTATAGAATAATAGAATAATAGAAATGTTCTATTATGGACTCTTGATCTAACATAACACCGTATGCATCATGTTACGGTTCGGTGCAGCATTACATCCGGCTGACTCGCGCGTGTGCACAAGCACAGAAAGAAGCTGATCCCTGAGAGAGAAAATAAACAGGAAAAGGTCGCTGCAGTCGTTTTCACTGGCTGCTGTCAAATCCCTACCAGGTCACACAGTCACATGATTGTAGCACAAAGCGAGAAGAGCGCGGCGGGCTTTTTTATTTTATAAAAAAATTCCCACTTTTCTTCGTTATAGGCGCTATTTTTCCGCATTCGTCTGCTAATTCCGCTCACGTTTATATAAAAATGACAGACGAGACGGCTCAAATAAACCTTTAACGATACACAGTTCTGCCATGTTGGACGCAGAAAGGGTGGGCAGATGTGGTGATAAAGGAGGTAGGAGTAGGTGGGCAGATGTAGTGATAAACGAGGTATGAATATGTATGCAGATGTAGTGATAAAGGGAGGTAGGAGATGGTGGATAGATGTAGTGATAAAGAAGTTAGGAGGAGGTATGTAGATGTGGTGAATCTGGTGATAAAAGGAGGTAGGAGATGGTGGATAGATGTAGTGATAAAGAAGTTAGGAGGAGGTATGTAGATGTGGTGAATCTGGTGATAAAAGGAGGTAGGAGATGATGGATAGATGTAGTGATAAAGGAGTTAGGAGGAGGTATGTAGATGTGGTGATAAAAGGAGGTAGGAGGTGTTGGGTAGATGAGGTGATAAATGAGGTAGAAGATGGTGGGTAGATGTGAGTAGATGTGGTGAGGGAGATGGGATGTGGTGGTGGGTAGATATGGTGGTGGAGACGCTATGAAGGGTAGGTAGATGTGGTGGTGGAGGAGGTAGAAAACGATGAGCGTATATGTGATGGTGGCGGTAAGGAAAACGACAGGTGTTGAGGAAGTGAGAGGGGGAGTAGCAGTGGGTTGGAAAGGATTACGGGGATAGAATTGGTAGTAGGGGGAAGTGGTGAGGGTTGAGTGGTAGTGGAGAGAAGGTTAATTGATTAATGATGGTTGGTGACGAAGAAGTATAGGGTAGTTGTGGTGAGGAGGGAGGATAATTAGTGGTTGTGGCGAAGGGGAAGGAGGTATGAGTGGTGATTGTTGGGGAAAGCAACAAGAATAAAGTGTTGGTGGTGTAGGCAGGGAGAGCTTTAGTAAAAGAAGAGGAGGGTTGAGTGATGGTTGTTGGTAGGGAGGAGGGAAAGTGGTAACAGTTGGAGGAAGGATGAGTAAGAATTGTAGTGGAGCGGGGCGAGAAGGGTGGAGAGGTAAAATAAAGGCAGTATGGTTGAGTAGTGGAGATTAAAAATAGGGGAAACGTGGAGTGTTGGTGATTGGGAAATGCAGGCAAAAGACTGGTAGTGGATGGGAGTAGGGTCGAGTGGTAATGGTGATGGTTGGAGGAGATGGCATGCAGAGTGATAGCGGCGAGTATAAAGAGCAGGGTTGCGTGGCGTCTATGGAGACAGGGGAATAGTTATATAGGTTTCTGATGCACTACACAGAGTTTTTCTAGCTAACGCGCCGTAATCTGCTGGCGATGTACGATTGCCCTCGGTATATTCGCATGCGTCTCGCTGGCAGGGTATATACACGAGATTGCAGCGGCTGCCAGGCGGAAAACGACACGCCAATATGTTCTCAGGCAATACTGTTAATTGTCGGTGTCATCAGATATATCAGTTAGTGGCGACATCACACTGTTTGCACGTCGGCGAGCAAGCAGCGCCGCGTTTCTCGCTCAATTTCCACCGCGATAATCATCGTCTGCTACCTTCGGGCGAAACAGATGCTAGGCGGCACGTGATTGGTCGCCTCTAGTGAAGCTCTCGATAAAGATGCCCTGCCCACGTAATCGGTGGCGTGTCTGTGTGGCAGGCAGCCCGTATAACGCGCGTTAGCGTGCGTGTGATTGCACGGTATTTTTTTAGGTTAACGCACGTAGCACAGGAATTCAACTGCCGCGAGTTTGTGTAATTATGAAAACTCTATAGGCCTATATGTAATTATGAAGGTGGTTATGTATTATATCATATACGTAGGGAAAACATGCACCAGTCAGTTTTTGCATAGCGGGCTTCACGACAAACAATGTCCGTAATACACCATATCTGAATAACCTACATGGTTAGTTTATATAATTAGTGGGTGCTGAATAATTGAGCAAGGTCTCGCAATTATCTAGGCATCGGGAGACGATAGCTATTAAAAAAACACGGTGATATTACTAATAAACACGCCTAATTTAAAGACGGGATCCGACGTTTCTGCACTAGTCGCTTGCGAAATCACCTTTAATAGAGACACTTCGTGATCAGTTAAGCGACCCAATGAAGCAAACATCGTCGTGATCTTATTGAGACATGAATTAGTCATCAGTTGAAGCAGAACCCGCATGGGTCGCTGCGACTGCACATGCAGTGCGGCAGGGATGCTATGCAGATATCGTATGGATCGTGTACTGCAGTAATTGGTTCTTCTTGTTAGGCAGGCATTAGATAGAAGGCTAACATAGAAGCTCGTGAGTGTTCTATTGCTATCAAGATGAGATAGGTAAGCAGTTTAGAAACAGTGCTGCACTGTGTCCAGCTTGCGTTAGCAATAACTCTATGGTGCATGATTTGTACTTGGAAATTAGCAAAATCGTATTTTAGTATGTTTGCGAACTAACAACATGAATTTTGCAAACCGCACATGTTTGTACACAAATTTACTAAACCGAAATGTGTACAAAACATGTAATTATACTCACAGCATTATGCATTTCCACAAATGAACATGTAGATTCGCCCTACCAAACATCTAAATCCGTCATTAAAGTGTTGTTGTTGTGCGCAGTGTATATAGAGGTTTTATGTACAGTAGTTATGAGCATTAATATATTTGCGACACACGGGAGGTTTTCTGAAACTTGGTTTTCCACACAGTCTGCAACCTTTGGTCTACGAGTCGCGATAAGTAAGCATGTTATTCCAATTATAGTTATTGTGATATTTATTTGGCGGAAAAAAGGTAAATAAATAAATTATTAATAAATAAATAAAGGTCAATAAATTAATCATTAATAAATAAATAAATATGTAATTAATTAATTAATTAATTAATTAACTCTCTCTTTCTCTTTCTCTCTATAGAACGAGTCTATACATATATATATATATATATATATATATATATATATAACACTCGAGTCTCGATTTTCCGACCTAAGAGGGACTAGTAGCTGGTCAGATAATGGTGATGGTGATTCTGAACCGGGGGTGATACAAATCGCAGATGATTCCTTACATTACAACGATATAGTTCATAGATGTGATGTACACACAATGCGATTGCGATTCATTCAATATCTGCTTTCATGTGGCCAATCACCCGCTCAACTCTGTCGGTGTCCGTGCAGCGCTATATCGTTGTCATATCACTAAGCGAATTCCGCAATCTGTGATGTCAGTAATTCCCTCGGTGTCCGGGTGCCCGAGAGTAGCGTGTAAACCCCTCTCTCGCTCTCTCTCTCTCCTCCCGCGTACATATACACGTACGTAATTGCTCGCCGTCGCTGCCTCATTCTCGTTCAAACACGTGCCTAATTGCTGCGAACACAGCCACGTATTAGGCTACATTCAACACTTTCCAATGACGGCTAAATGACCGCTAAGTGACCGCTAAATGAGCGCTAATGAGCAAAACAAATACCGGTAATTTAGTAGCAATGCTCTTTCGCGAGGCGAGACGCTGAAGCGGTCGGCTGGACAGCAACACGTTACTACTCTGTGCGGTGGATTAGCAACGATAGATTCGATTACGAATCTCCTCAAAGCACGATGATAAGACAAACAAAGAGCGTCCCCGCGACAGAGCCGCGACACCAGATGGGTTATAACGTCGCCTGCTGTCCACGCGCGAGCTTGGCGACAGGCGATGGATGACTTCGACTGCCGATATAACTAGGTGACAGATTGGCAGACCGGCAGGCATCAATGGCGAATAATTTGTTTGCAAACAGTGTCCAATTCGCGCGTATCTCCTCCGTCACGAGTGTGTGCAAACAGAGACAAAGTACCGGTAATGAAGAAGAGCGAGTTGCAAGCGGAGGAGAGATGGATGCCGACTAAGAAACGACGATGATGATAGCAGCGACAACAGGTGACGATGGCGACGGCAGTGACAACGATGACAACAGCAGCGACGACCATGACAACAGCAGCGACGACAATGACGACAGCAGCGACGACCATGACGATAGCAGCAACGACAAACACCGATAACGACAGCAGCGACGATAATAACGACAGCACTCGCTGCAGACGACCACGCCGACCATCACGCGCGCGCGTTTCAGCCCGCTCGTAACCGATAAAGCGGGCCTCCCGCGTGCCACTCGCTCGCCTGCCGCCGTCACTCGGCGGGGCGTCGCTGTGTAAGTTGTGCGAGGCGAGCGTGTACGGCCGCGGCTGAGAATATGGCGATAGGCTGTTACAACAGAGCGGCGACAATGGCTGGTCGCGCGCCGACGCTGGCTTGTGCACACACGGACGCGCCGCCGCTGCCCGCCGGTCGTCGGCGCTCGCTTTCCGAGCAGCGCGCGTGATAAGCTTGTACGGCGAGCTGTGTACGCGGAAATGATTCAGCGACGGCGGGCAAACACGCGACCTCGCCGCTCTATTACTTATATCTACGTCTCGGCGAGCCGTGCCGAGTCTGATACGGCGTGAATGAGAGCGTGGGTGCGCGCGTGCTAGGCGTGCGCGCGTGCGTGCGTGCGTGCGTGCGTGCTGCGGTTGCGGATAGCTCATGACTGTAGCCGCGACGCACGTATAGGGGAGCGAGTGACACGCATGTGCTCATCCGTCGTCGTTGCACGCAGTACGTCGTCAACATCGTCGTTCAATGGCATTGAATGATAAGCTCGTCGAACACCGGCTTGGGACGTAGTGCAGTCTATCTGCGTCCCGTAGAGGGGCGAGCCTGGCCTTTCATTCACACATGTTATCACTCGTCCAGTGATGTAGGCCTACTTTAGCATGCCGTCTCGAGTACGGAGTTTCTGGCCGGTCGTTTTTGACAGATCGCGACTAAGTGTAATTGTGAAAATCTTGATCGCTATTTTGTTTCTCGTGACCCAGAAATCGCAATAACGTGATGATGTGCAGAGCAGGGGTACGAGGAATATATAGAGGGGGAGATAGAGAGATAGAGAGAGAGAGAGAGAGAGAGAGAGAGAGAGAGAGAGAGAGAGAGAGAGA
>NW_014577184.1:513680-522612 GCF_000485595.1 Priapulus caudatus | reverse complement strand
AGAGAGAGAGATCGATGATGGGAAAGGTAAGTAGAGAGAGATAGCAAGAGAAGGGTAGAGAGATGGACGAGAGGGGGAAAGAAGGGTAGAAAAAGAGCAAGAGAGAGAGAGAGAGCGAGAGAGAGAGAGCGAGAGAGAGATATTATGATAACCAATACACCGCACCGTGATTTCAGACGCAATTAACAATCTAATCTAATTCCAACCTTCGCAAATTATCCGCAAAACGCCCCCAAGATCCCCGCCGCCCGCGCGCTCTGGCGCTGCGATCGCGCTGTCCCGGACCCTGTAACCATCCGGGTGCATTCTGGGTAAATTCATGCCCGTGTGATGACGTAACGTGGGTTGACAAGCGTCTGTACGTGTGGACGGCTCATCATTGTGCTTTATCGCCACGTCACACGGGAGCATTAACTATATAGCGCATACATATCTGATGCGAGTCAAGTTAATGTTAGCTCGGGCGTATGAATATGAAATGATCGAAATATGCATAATGTATAACGTAGCCTGCGTTTTGTCTATAGTCACTGGGGCTTGGTTTGTCTGCGGCCTCGCTTATTACATGCCGGGCCATCGTTTGCCTAGCAGCACCGCCATCTGTCAGCAGTAATTTTAGATAAACACGATCCTTTGATCGGAACGCGTGAGATCATTAATAGAAATGAATCTGATGCCCATATGGTTGTGAAATTAATACGTATGCGATGGTTTCAGGTTGAACACAATTTAATAAATTGCTAGGTAGTATAAGATCTAATTGGCACCATATTCATGTAAATCCGTCGTCACCAGTAGTCTAAATCAACTCACTTATAGTAATTTTGCACTAACGCCTTCTATGGACGTAAATAGAGAGTGGAGTGAATCTAGAGTCTGTGTTCCAAGTTGCATTAGTGCTTCGCAAATCGTATTAACACGCTGTAAACCAAATCAGTGTGGAATGAAATATGCTATAGCTGTGGGTGGCGCATCGTAGCTGTTGGAGAGGCTCCATGCTTGTTAACATCATGGCGTATACCTTTGTGTGGCACACCGTACCCTGTGTGTGATACGCCATACTCATATGCGACACACGTGCCTATATAGGTGACAGGTCGTATCTGTGGGACACCGTGCCACCGTGTCGACACCGTGCCAATGAGTGACACCGTGCCCGCAAGTGTCACGCCATAACGTTACGTGACAGGCCGTACCTCTATGTGACACACCATACCTCTATGTTCCAGGTCGTACCTGTGGATGACACTCATGTAGCACACTATTATAGAACGAGGCGCACCCTGTCAGTGAGAGAGAGAGAGAGAGGGGGGGGGAGGGTGAAAAGAGAGCCAAGGAGAGAGATAGAGCGAGGGCAAAAGAGAAAGCGATAGCGAACGAGCGAGTGTAGCAACACATACCGTAGAGATTCTACGCGTATATTTCTATCCCTATCCGCATGCGTGTTTCGCCTCCCCCCTCCCAGCGGACTGCCGGGCACTGTGGTCAAGATACACCCCGTGCCCTTCCGCTACCGTGCGCAGCGCCGTGAGTCCGCGCTGCGCCATTGTACAGCTGCGAATGATCAAAACTGATTTCATTTCCAAGCGGATCAAGTTTAAAGCCCATTAGCTCTCGGCGCACAGATTCTCGGCTGACAATTACGGTAACTAATCGGCGAATTAATTTCGCCGCCGCAGAAACGCGTGAAAGCGGAATTTGCATGAGAATGCGCGCGGCGCGGCCGGCACAATCTGCCAGTCTTTGCTGCCTGTCACGCTGATCCACGAAAGATGGATGTAGCATCCAGTATAGCAGACGAGATAGAAGAGCTGCCGCGGTCTGTGTCAAGCTCCGCCGTCCACTGGAGCGATAGAGAGAGAGAGAGAGATGGGTGGGGGAAAGAAAGCGGGTGAGAGATAATAAAGAAGAGGGGAATGGGACAAGAGTGGACGGTGGGGGAGAAAGAAAGCGAGAGAGACAGAAGGTGAATGAGAGAGAGAGAGAGAGAGAGAGAGAGAGAGAGAGAGAGAGAGAGAGAGAGAGAGAGAAGAGAGAGTTCTAATCTAGAAATGCCTCCGTCGCTCACTCGTCCTCTGTCTCTCTCTCTCTCTCTCTCTCTCTCTTTCCCCACCTTCCTTTTATCTCCCTGCCGGTCCCCTCGTCCCTCCGTCCCTTCCGTCCTTTCGTCTCTCTCTCTCTCTCTCTCTCTCTCTCTCTCTCTCTCTCTGTGACGGTGGTACGAGGAAACCGACAGGGAGATAAAAGAAAGGTGGGGAGAAAGAGAGAGAGCGCGAGAGAGAACGAGTGAGGTAGGGAGAGATTTATAGATTAGAACTATCGCTCTCTCTCCCTCATTTACCTTCTATCTTTCTCGCTCTCTTTCTCCCCCATCGTCCATTCCATTCCTATTCCGAGAGGCGGAACAAGAAGGGGAGAGAGGAAGAGAGCAAACGAGAAAACGAGAGACAGGGAGGACAGAATAGATCGTAAAAAAGAGAAGGGGTGGAGGGAGAAAGAGCGCGCGCGCGCGAGAGAGAGAGAGAGAGAGAGAGAGAGGGAGAGAGAGAAAAAGCGCGCTCAAGCGTGCAACTATGAAAATTTTATAAAGACGCGTCTACACAAACATTTTCTTTATTAGCAATTCTTTATTCTTGCCGCCGCGTTAACAGCTATTCTGATTTGCCGCCAATGGTATCGACTTGTTTCGTGACTGAAGTAGCCAAGAGTTAAGGCCCCCACGACGACCTCAACCAAATTAGCGTATAGTAAAAACAAAAACGCGTCTATTTCTCGAGGCCGCGGAATATCAAATGCATCGCAAATACGTTTTTGGTGAAGGTGAATTTCCATATAGGCCCGCAAGTGACGAATACGAGGGTAAAGGTGGCCTTATGGCTGATCACGTGTCGTCGACGTGTAGCGACACAATACTCGTTAGGGACACGTGCCAGCCAGCTCACGCAATATGGCGGCCGACTCAAGCAATATGGCAGGCACGCTCACGTGGGCGCTGTACAGGGTATAGTTATTTGATATAGATGATCATGTAGCTTTTAACGGGAGCGAATGGGCTATACAGGTAGAGCTATATAGTGATCATGATGATAAGAGATATCCGACTATGTGTCGATAACGATCAACGGGTAGTCCTTGTAAGAAAATAAAAAAACAATTACAAGGAATTTTTTATAATGAAAATGCGTAGATACATTATTCGTCAAGAAATAAACATTTATCATGTTATCTAGTCCATGCAGTCCTCACACATCAAACACCCCCCCCCCTCATGTCCCCAAAAACACCTTTTACATTATGGCTTAAAATTGCAAAATCTGGATAAATTATAGCAAAATATAGTCTGATCTAATAGCGGATATGTTATAAACTTGAAAAACACTGAGAATTCATGCTGTTATAGCATAGCAAATTGAAATAGGAATTGATCATAACACCATGGCTTATTTGAATATAGCGACAATTAATTTGCAAATAGAGCCTTCGAAACAAGTGCACCCATAGTGCACCTAATACAAACGAAAGGGCATCTAATTTTGTGTAGTGAGCTCGGTGCCAGAGATTGGCAAGAAATGGCGGCGAAATCAAAACGAGTAGTCAAAATTCGAATGTTTTGGTGGTACGAAGGTTCTAAGATGTCATGTTAGCGTTGCTTTAGACAGTTTCTGTTACTCAAGCAATAACGGCAAGTATCGCAAAAGTGTGTGGGGGGATGAGACCGGTCGCAAATTATTTTTGAAATCCTGGCTTTATTTACTTTAGTAGCAATGCTTATATCAGGGGTAAATATTGACTAATTATGATAATTTTTTTATTATTAACCCCTGCTTATATCTATAATCATTTTGAGCTAGGCGCAGGTTTTTATTATAAAACTTTTAACAGCTGCTTGAGTCTAACCTGCTAAGTATTATCAGGGGTGAAATAATGACAAATCTGTCATTATTCACCCCTGGTACTACCAATACCGGACCAGCACCCCAAGACTTCCTATACACCGTGTATCGCGGGATCTCAACCACGAACCCGCTACTACGAAGGTTGTCGCAAGAACCTGCTCGAATGAATGTTGGGAGAAGCGTAAAATGCATAAAGGCGCGACAACCGAGTCAGCAGCAGAGCAGCAGTCGGCGGTTGAGTAATGGCTTTCGCATCGGTTTATAGAAGCACAAGCGCCGCGGTATTCATGTCGTGTCACGTATATAGCCAGTCGAATGACGATAGGCGCACTAGTCGCTCGCGCACACGAGTCGTAATTATGTATTATGCGTGTTAGGTGTACGTGTATTCGCCAGTCGTTCCCGGGGCCCGCTGTTGAGACATTAATGTCGCTTGTAGTCATACGCGTGATGACGAGAGATAGGCATATTGACTGCCACGCGCGCGCGCGCGCTCTTTCTCTCTCTCTCTCTCTCACTCCTCTCTCTCTCTCTCTCTCTCTCTTATCACTCTCTCTCTCTCTCTCTTCTCTCTCTCTCTCATCTCTGATGCAGTTCTCATGCTCTTATGTGAGGCGCGCGGTGTGTGCTGCCGCTAAAAGCGAGCGCACGTATGTGTGTGAATGTGTGCATGCGTGTGCGCGTGTGTGTGCGTGAAAGCGAGCACGTGTGTGCGTAAAAGCGAGCACACGTATGTGTGAATGTGTGCATGCGTGTGCGCGTGTGTGTGCGTGAACGCGATCACGTGTGTGCGTGAAAGCGAGCACGTGCGTGAGTGAATGTGTGCATACGCGCGTGTGCGTGCGTGCGTGTGCGTGCGTGCGTGTGCGTGTGCGTACATGACTGCGGGGATTCATTCAGTTGTACACACGCACGAGGATAATGTGAGAGCGCGCACGAAGAGTGACGAAGGAGCATAAAGCGAAAGGAAGTAAGAGAGAGCGGAAGGGAGAGAGAGAAGGCAGGGTGACAGGCAGCCAGGGAGAGGAGAATCTCTCTCTCTATAGATAATATATATTAGGGAGAGAGAGAGAGAGAGAGAGAGAGCGGCAGAGAGTGAAAGAGAGGAGAGCGAGGAGAGAGAGACAGACAGAGAGAGAGAGAGAGAGAGAGAGAAGAGAGAGAGAGAAAAAAAAAGAGGAGAGGAGAAAGAGCAGAGAGAGAGAGAGAGAGAGAGAGAGAGAGAGAGAGAGAGAGAGAGAGAGAGAGAGAGAGAGCGAGAGCGAGAGCGACAGCGAGAGAGAGTCAGAAGCAGTTTCTGCTGCCGTCCAGCTGAGATAATTGTGAGGTTTGACTCGTTCGCCCTCCCTTCTCTCAGTCGTTTCTCGCCCCCCGTCAGCAGACTGCCAATTATGTGCAGGTCGGCGTGGCATCGGGCGTCGCTCTTTCATTCAGCCAACGGAATAATGCTGCGCAGACGATTGAGATGTATTGAATGTAAAGCGTTTTTGTTTATTTTGGGGATGTGGTTTTTTTTACTCGGGTGGGGGGCGGACTAATTAGTTTTCCACGCATTTTTTATCGTTGTTGGTTTCTGCTTTTGTTCGGTACGCGTGTTGATACGTATAGTGCATAATGTACGCATTAGAAGGCATTCTGGAGCGTGGGTGCTATATTATACCAAGAGCGTATCATAACCTTCTTTATACGCTCTTGATTATACTGATATGCTTTCATGCATATGGGGTATATTATGTAGTTGCATGGAAACAACAAAGTATACGTCGTGTAAATTACTATACTATTATACAGTAACGCACACTACTGCACAACTAAACACGCTAACAGCTTACAGAAGCTCACCACAGTATATTGATCTTTTAGCTCTAATGTATATGGTAATGTATCTTAGCTAATGTATGTTAGCTAATGTATCGTAGCTCAAATGTTAGGTGTTTTAGATCATTTAGCTCGAATGTAATGTTGATATCAACCTTTCTCAGGTGATGTACAGCGTTAGCGAGGCTACACCGTACTCTTTACTATCTGTGACAAAATAGAAGTTGAGTCTATCTATTCCTGAACGATCCAGATTTTTCTCGATTATCATGTCGCTGCTTGCTCCGATATAGAGCGTCTTCCATATCGCAGATATATCATTCCGGTAAAATTATTCACGTATAGAGGCGACGGGTTGTTAACTGGTTGTTAGGCGCACAAAAGCAGCGGTGGAGGTGGGGCCGAGGTCTGGCACAATGAGGGAGTGATGGGCGTGTCAGTCCGCGAATTCATCTCCGGTACAATACCTTGCTTCCGATCGGCACAGCACGGCCAATTGCCGACCGTCTGTTATATTATTGTTTGGCCGACGGCTTTCCAGAGTTGTAGCCACTAAGGCAGTGAGCGGTGGAAACAGATTCTAGACAGTTCCATGTATGAGTTCGTGCGCACCCACTCGCGTGCATTTATTTATTTATTTTATTATTTATGTATTCATCTATTAGTTCAGGTATTTACGTAAAATCAATCAATCAATCTATCAATATAATTATTTTAACGCTTCGGGTATAACTGTATTTAGCGTGAATGTAATCCTATGAATATGTGCATTAAAATTGCTATTTGATATTGATGTTGATACCAATATTGATATTAATTGTTGTTTTATCAAGAATGTATCGTTATAACTGCTTACTATCTACAATGCATTTATATATTTATTTCTCAAGTAGATTTTTCTACATGCTTATATATTTAGTCTATGTTATACACATCAGTCACGTATATAATGTAACACATACGTTATTTGTTTTAAGCTAAGAGAAACCGAGACTAAGCGTGAGAACCGCGTAAGCATATTCGACCAGCAAACGAATACCAAGTCACTTTGTTCCTTGTCTCTATGTGTATAATATTATGACCACTTTCATCTCAATTATTTCGATATCCTCTCGCGAAAATTTTCACAAATTTGAGAAAAAATATTACTCGCCGGTCTCTCGTGCAACTGAATACCGGTTAGACAGGGCTAAATGTCACGTCATACGACACAATCCTGACGTGTGTTGCATGAGAGTTATCAGGAAGAGAAAATAGTCGAGAATGTGGACTATTTCTTGTTTTGGCGTATTTCACTGCCATAATATTTACTCATGATTTTGTATTGCGATCCTCTTTATAGCAGAGCCGTAGAATCTTCGTCTTCCGATGAGATCCGGGTATACGCGATCTACAATACAACACAGAAATATTGCAAAAAATAGAACAAACGCGCAAACACAAAAATACCAACACAAACACAAATACAACACGACATAAACCACAAACACAAACACAAAACACAAATACAGCATAATACAAAGCACAAACACAACGACAGAACACAACCACAACACAACACAGTACATCACAACGACAAACGCAACCACACACACAACAGTAGAAAACACAATCACAACTTAGCACGGCACAAAAACAACTAAATATCAATCAAACAACCAAACAACCACACAACAACATATCACAAATACAAAAGCCGAACAAAAACAGACACAAACATAGAAAGCACGAATAGAAAAATACAAATATATATGAAATATGCGCCTCACGCATTGCACACGAAGACAAGAACAAAATATATGGACAACACTAGGAGACCCCGTGGGCAAGTTTGTGAAAATGACTGGTTATTTTATTTAGCAACGAGTTTTCGACTGACGAAGCAGGTATACATCGGCCAGAATGTGTGCGTGCGTGCGTGTTCTGTCGACGCGATTGAGCAGTTACGTCACGCCGGGTGCGCGCGCGCGTGCAAAATCGCCTTACGCTGGCGCGCGCTGTCAGGTGCAAATACCCGCGCAGATTTCTCCTCTGCTTTCCTAAACTCCTGTCTGTCGGCATCAGTGTTAGCGACGCCGCGTGACTGATGTGAACTGTCAGGCGGAGCGGGCCGAGCGGGGGAGCGCAGGCTCGCCGATCGCCGCGCAAAGTCTCGCGGCGTGCCGTAATTGGTTTAAAATCCTCTCCCCGCGTATGAATAATGCATAACAATGAAAGGATTTTGAACTTTTCGAAAATATGTCGCCGCGGCGAGAAAAATGTGTGAATGTTCGCCGGCCATTATTTTGACTACGCATGTATGCGCATAATGGTACTGCTCTCGTCGATGGCTGTTCAACCTCGGGAAATATGCTTCTGCGGCGGTTTTGTAAACGTCTTAGATTGTATTAGTGTTGTGCATGCATAAGCGAGGCGCTAAAGTTGTCGTCTAGACTTGTTCAGCGCGCGGCGGGGGCCCATGTCACAACAACGTACGCGACAGATTGAGAGACGCCTCGGGAATTTACCAACACTGCAGACTGAGGAGCTACCTCTGACCTATAGTGACCGAACGACTGACGAGAATATATATATATATATATATATATATATATATATATATATATATATATATACCCTAACCCTATATATATATATATATATATATGTATAGGGAGAGATAGAGTGAGAGAGCGAGAGAAAGAGCGAGATGGTGTGTGTGTGAGAGAGAAGAGTGCTAGATATAAATATTCGTTTTCCTGCATATCTCGTTATCAGAATCGCTCCTGAATAGAGTATAGCATCCTATATGTTCCGTCCACACATCCGGATAGCGCCACAGAAGAACTCTACCTCTCATAACAGAGCATCGTAAGGCGACAGTAATCGAACGATGTGCACTTTATGATTTTATAACATGATTTTATCAATTATCCACGCTTGTCTTAAACTCTAAAAATAGATCTTGATGCTGACCGTATTGACGAATAGGCAATTAAGATGCCGATCGCTAAGTGGCGATTTCTTGTAACTTTCCGCGTTAATTATGCTATGGTACTCAGCAGCGAAGCGAGAGTTGGAATAGCAAAACGAGCCGGCAGAAAGAACGCTGCATATATGGTGCATGCGCGCGCGTGTGTGTGTGTGTGTGTGTGTGTGTGTGTGTGTGTGTGTGTGTGTGTGTGTGTGTGTGTGTGTGTGTGTGTGTGTGTGTGTGTGTCGCGTGTGTGTGTGTGTGT
>NW_014577184.1:508186-508674 GCF_000485595.1 Priapulus caudatus | reverse complement strand
GTGTGTGTGTGTGTGTGTGTGTGTGTGTGTGTGTGTGCGTGCGTGCGTGCGTGCGTGCGTGTGTGGGCGTGCGTGCGTGCGTGTTTACTGCGGGTATGATTTGACTGTGTTGTTGTTGTAGCCGTTCCTATATTGCTATAAGGGGTTATCAGATTGTTTCATACAATGTAGTATGTCATGCCCTTTGCAATATTACGCTATCCATCATATATCAATATGAGTAGACTCTACCGTGCTATATTGTGGCGCTCGTATGGTGCAGTGGCGGTTTGACACGCTGCTACATAAAAGTACGCGCAATTTTATGGTATCGGTCGAAGGTCAATCATTGGGCTGCTTCACAATATGTCGGCACGTCGCTTAGCAGTTACGTCGCAGCATGTTGCCGTAGCATGTTGCCATAGTATTTGCCGTAGAATGTTGCCCTGGCGTGTTGCCATAGTATTTGCCGTAGAATTGTGCCGTAGCGTGTTGCCATAGTATTTGCC
>NW_014577184.1:499637-508161 GCF_000485595.1 Priapulus caudatus | reverse complement strand
TATTGCACGTATAGTGTATAGTATAATAGTATTGCACGTATCAGTGTAGTATAATAGTATGCACTTATAGTGTAGATATAATAGTATTGCACGTATGTGTAGTATAATAATATTTGCACGCTATAGTGCTAGTATATAGTATTGCCACGTATATGGTGTAGTATATAGTATTGCGCACGGATATGCTGTGTATAATAGTATTGCACGTATAGATGTATAGTATAATAGTAAGTGCACGTATAGTGGTAGTATAATAGTATTGGCACGTCATAGTGTAGTATAATGAGTATTGCACATATAGTGTAGTATAATAGTATTGCACATATAGGTGTAGTAAAAGTATTGCCACGTAATAGTGTATAGTATAATAGTATGGCACTATAGCTGTAGTATAATATATTGCACGTATAGTGTAGTATAATAGTATTGCACGTACAGTGTACTATAATGGTATTGCACGTCGTTGCATTCAGCTGTATACGTTATATTTTATTACAGAAGTGCACTGACAACCTAATTTTACTCTTGTTTATTACTGTTAATGCTACCGATTATTATACAAATTTCAAAGGTAATGATGGGCTAGTGAATTGGATTGCGTTATCCCTCATATCATTTATGTACTGTACATATATAAAACTATATACTATATATATATATATATGTGGGCGCGCGCGCGAGTGTGTTTGTGTGTGTGTGGTGTGTGTGTGTGTGTTTGTGTGTGTGTGTGTGTGTGTGGTGCTGTGTATGTGTCTTGTGGGTGTGTTGTGTGTGAGTGTGTGTGGGCGTGTGTGTGTGTGGTGTGTGTGGTGGGTTTGTGTGTTGTGTGTGTGTGTGTGTCCACCCTGTCTCGATGTGTGCTGTGTGTGTGTGTGTGTGCGTGCCGCTGGTGTGTTGGTCCTGGTGCGCTTGCGTTTGTGTTTACTGCGCGGTTATTGATTTGTACTGTGTTGTTGTTTGTAGCCGCTTCCTATAGTGCCTATAAGCGCCGCGTTATCAAAAACATTGTTCCATACAATGTAGTAACTGTCATGCCTCCTTTGCCATATTACGCTATCCATTCATATATCAATATGAGTATTAGACCGTCTACCGTCGCTATATTTGTGGCGCTTCGTATGCGTTGCAGGGCCGGTCTTGACACCTGCCTTACATAAATAAAGTACGCGCAATTTTATGGTATCGGCCGAGTCATCATCATTGGGGCTGCTTCACAATATGTCCGGGCACGTCGCTTTAGCAGCTTACGTCGCAGGCATGTATTTGCCGTAGAATGTTGCCCTGGCGTGTTGCCATAGTATTTGCCGTAGAATTGTGCCGTAGCTTGTTGCCATAGTATTTGCCGTAGAATGTTGTCGTAACGTGTTGTCGCAGCATGTTTTCTTATCATGTTGTCGTAGCATGTTACCGTAGCGTGTTGCTGTAGCATGTTGTCGTAACATGTTTCCGTGACATGTTGCTGAAGCATGTTGTCGTAGCATGTTTCCGTGACATGTTGCTGTAGCATATTGTCGTAGCATGTTTCCGTGACATGTTGCTGTAGCGTGTTGTCGTGGCATGTTCCCGTGACATGTTGCTATAGAATGTTGCCGTAGCGTGTTGGCGTAACGTATTGACGTAGCATGTATCCGTAGCATTTTTCCGTAGCATGTTGCCGTAGCGAGTTTCTGTAGTGTGTTTGCGTAACGTGTTATTATAGCATGTTGTCGTAGCATTTTTCCGTAACATGTTGCCGCAGCATTTTGCTGTAACGTGTTGTCGCAGCGCGTTGTCTTATCACGTTGCCGTAGCATGTTGGTGTAGCATGTTGCCCTAGCAAGTTTCCGTAGCGTGTTGCATTTTTCCGCAATGTGTTGCCGTCGCAGGTTGCCGTTGCGTGTTGCCGTTGCGTGTTGCCGTAGCGTGTTTCGCGCTCGTTACGTTGCTTCCGAGACATTATGTCGCAATTCGGTGCAGCAGCCCGCGGCGGCTACTGTGTTCTTGCAGCTCGTTTCGTGCCGCTCTGTCGCCCGGGCAATCCAGTGGCAGGTGTGTCTATCTAGTCGCGTAATGACAAACACGCACAAAGCGCATTAGCGCCAAGCAAAGCAGTTTAATGTTTCATATCTTCGGGGGTTTGTCGTTAATTAGCAAGCCAGCTCGGCGAGCGAGCTCAATACGCCCAAGAGCCGGCTTTTATAGCCGATTATGTAATTTAATATCATCAAGAGACATGCGAACGTAAATTAAATAAAGACGTCTTCAGTGTATGTGCCGGTGGCTAAACGCACTTCTGCACGCCTCATTTGAATAACGAAGGCAGGCGAGAGAGCTGCGGCCCGATAGCTAACTTCACCGTCATCAGCGCGCGCGCGGCGTCAGCAGCCGCTCTCGTACGTGCGTCGTTCAGTGCCTGCGCGTTCTTCCGTAGTCTTGTAGTCGTAAGAACCACGCTTCTCTCTTGTTCCACATTTGTCTGTCTGTCTGTCTGTCTGTCTGTCTGTTTGTCTGTCTGTCTGTCTGTCTGTCTGTCTATCCGTATGACTGTCTCTCTGTCCGTCTGTCTTCTTGTCTGTTTGTCCGTCTGTCTGTCTGTCCGTTGGTCTGTCTGTGCGTGTGTGTGTGTGTGTGTGTGTGTGTGTGTGTCTGCCTGTCTGTCTGTCAGTCAGTCTGTAGTGTATTGTTTGTGCATGAGTGTCTGCGAAATAATTTAATTATGTGTACGCGTATGTACCTAAGATATTTCTCACGTATTTCACACGTGTCTCTATGTGACCCAACAATTATCTGTCCTCTATGAACGCATATACCACTCGGTGTAACTCTATCTTCCGCCCACACGTGTCTCGCTCACGTGTAGCTCTCTGGTTTCATGTCTTCCAAACTCCCGTGTCTAGAACAGCAAGCAGTACAAGCTGCAAAGTAAGATACTAGAAAAACAGCTAGCAAAAAAATCAGCTAGCAAAAAAATTCGACGAGCTAATCACGCGCGAACACGTAAATGAATAGAAGATCCGTCTAGATTTTCCCTCGCCGAAATGCGGCGCGCCCGAAGCTACCGCAGGTATAATAATTTAATTTACGATTAATTTGTAAACATAAAGGCCGTAAATGCCTTAACGCTTTTCTCAGAAACATGTTTGAAGTCACCGTCGGGTGTAATTAATATCTAATCAGCAGCTTAAATATGTGTGATGCGATGGTCAGTGTAGTAGTGCTAATCATGCCGGTGCTCGTTACCACGCTGTTGTATGTAATCATGTTAGCATTAGCAATATTGCAGTAAAATAGCAAGAACCCACGGCTATGCAACTATAATACTACCATACTACTATATGGTAATAATAGTAGAAGTAGTAGTAGTAGTAGTAGTAGTATTAGTAGTAGTAGTAGTAGTAGTAGGTTAGTTAGATAGGGAGTAGGTAGTAGTATAGTATGATATATATAGTATATTATTATATATAATATATATATATATATATATTATAGATAGATCTATAGATACTATAGATACTTTCATACAAATGGCTCAACGACATTTGTTTTATGGATGGTCACTGGAGTGGGGAATTGTTATACGGCTGTGATGAACAGCACCTTTACACACACGCACACACACACAACACTACACACACACAGCACACCACAACACACACACAACACACACACACACACACACACACACACCACACAGCCACCACGACACACACAACACACACACACACACACACACACACACACACACACACACACACCAGCAGTGATAACGGCGGCAGACACTCACACCAACAGTGATAAACACAGACACTCACACCAAATGTGATAAGAACAGCCATGCACTCACAGCAGCCTGTGATAAATACCGACCATTACACCGACTAGGATAAAGGCAGCCAATCCTTCCAGTCGGTGATAAAGGCAGGCGAATTTCCCGGTGCGTGATTAAGGCAGACGTCATTTTCGTCTATCTTCTGCTGCCCATTGCCTCGCCAGTCTGCACTCAATCATGAGCCATATTCCATCTCAGATTCGCCCGTAATTACATCTGCATATGTAAGTCGCCAGAATGGTATTAAACCCACATTAATCTTGCCAATCGCGTTTTCCTGTCCGAAATTTATATCTCTCGCAAAAAGCCGTTCACAATAAACAGAAAATCATCTCATTCAACCAGGAAATCTGTTCTGCACTGGTTGGCAACATTGCGCGCTGTTATTAAATTTAGGATTGAAAGAGACAAAATGATGAGATTCATAAATAAATTCGGACCGATTTGATGTAGCACGCTTTTATAATAACGGTCAAATAGAATCGGACATTATGCAATTCCCCTAGTCAGCAGCGAAATGGATTTAATTAGAGAGAAATTATTTCAGCAACATTTACGATCGGCTAAAGCTGTAGATAACAGAGGCGAGGGATGAAAATGACAGACTGTAGCAGTTTATCATGTATTTATGCAGCCTGCTTGTTTTTCAGGATTTATTATGCAGTCTTGGCTAATGGGACATCTGCTCATCGCGCTAGCCGCGTCTCTCGATATATATGTTATCGTCATCGGTCGCTCTAGCGTAGCGTAAATACTCTGCCGCTTAGATTATAATCCTTTGTTACGATCTTTTGTTCGTTGTTTAGTTGTTTGATCGATTGCTTTTTGGTTTGCTTCATCGCCTACTCTCTTGCAAGTATACAACCAGGGACGTAGCTAACCTATTTTGCCCGGGGGCAAAGGTACCGTGAAAGTTCTGTTCTATGCATGCAGAGACCGTGGGGGCAATTTGCCACTCACACACATATTGGGGGTGTGGGCAACGCCCCCCTTTGCTCCCCGATAGCTACGGCCTCGACAACCCTTCGTAGTCTTCTTGCCTAGTCCGTAGCGCTGAGAAAAACTGATGAACAGCTATACCACCTCCGGCAGTGATTTTCACAAAGATGGGCTATAATCGTGACGATCGTCCGATTTTTCTGCCTCATCTGCGCTTCATCGCGGCGGTGGAGATGGTTGGGGGGGGGGGGGGGGGAGGGTGATCGAACAGAAAAAAGCGCAGCGAATATAGTCGACCATTTTCAAGACTATATCGCCTAACTGCCGGCGTATATTCCCGCGTAGAGATATTTCCGTTGCGCACCGAGTACTACTACATGTATCTGTGATGTAGTCGTCACCGCGCCACGTCCTATTTTCGGACCTGACAGAAGCTGTTAGGGGGAGGCGGTGACGCGGCAGCGCGGGTGCACGCCTGTCTGCGCCGTAAGTGTGTTGTCGGCGGCGGCTAGCTGAGCGAGGATTCCAGCAGCAGCCAGGCCGCGTCTCTAGATTAGCACGTCAATATGCTCGCTCCTATCTATCAGACTAATGCGTCCCACTTCTCCAATTAAGACGTTGCAACGACAAACAAAATGCCCAACAAACAAGCGGGCTTCCTCTGGTTATGTTCCCATCGATCATTGAGACACCGCGGGAGCGGCGTGCGTGGTGGGTAGTGGGGTGTGCGTGTTGCGCGTGTTGTGTGTATATATATATATATATAATATATATATACATTATAATTGTGTGTGCGTGCGTTGTGTTTTGTGTGTGTTGTGTGTGTGTGTGTTGTCGTGTGCGTGTGCTGTGTGTGTGTGTGTGTGTGTTGTGTGTGTGTGATGGGGAATGAAGTCAGAATGTGACTGTAAAATGTAGAGACACTGGGATGGTACAGGCTGTAATCTAAGCATTGCGATAATAGCAATATGTAATCTGTCAGGGGCCGATGGAGGGATGTTATGACCGTGATGGGGTGAAGTAGGAATCGGTGGCTGCGAGTTATAGAGAGTCTAAGAATGTGAAGGTTCAAGAACGGCAGGCTGCGACGGAGAGAGGGAGAGGTGTCGTGAACGTGATGTAGAAAGACTTACGACGTATATGAGAGGGTGAGATTACCTTCTCACTGAGATAGGGATGTGGTCGCTGTGAGATAGAGAAGCACTAATGATGCTACGGCAGTTTACGTAATCACATCTCTGACAACTTTCCAGGCTCGTTTTCATCTGCGTCCAGCAAAGGTATTAACAAGTACCGAGCAACGACTCAGGTGAATCATACGAATATATTTCAATGGATAACATGACTATGCGATAATCATAAACATTGCCATTCCCCTCGGTGACATCGGTGACCGTCGAATGACAGAGGCAGCGATGGCAGAATGCGAGCCAGTCGCGTTTTATTCGATTCGCTTTGTAATTCGCTTATTGTTTGGCACGATTGCATGTTGTCGTCGGATTAAAGCGATAAACATCCATCGGTAATCGTTCGCTCAGCGTTCCCGGGCAATGTAATTTTCCCGTGTCGTGCGTGAGGCAGTAGCTCACGAGAGGATGCTACTGGTGCTGCTGCTGCTGCTACTGCTGGTAATGTTGCTGCTGCTGCTGCTGCTGCTGCTGCTGCTGCTTGTGGTGGTGGTGGTGGTGGCGGCGGCGGCGGTGATGCTGCTGCTGCTGCTGCTGGTGGTGGTAGTAGTGGCGACGACGGCGGCGGTGGTGGGGGTGGTGGTGGTGCTACTGCTGCTGGTGGTGGTAATGATGCTGCTGCTGCCGCAGGTAATGTTGCTGCTGCGACTGCTGCGGCTGCTGCTGCTGTTGTTGTTGCTGGTGACTGTGGTGGTAGTGCTGCTGCTGATGATGATGCTGCGACTGCTGCTTTTGCTGCCGCCGCTGCTGTTGCTACTGAAGATGATGAACCGGTGGACTAGTCCAACGTTACTTTGACAACGCGAGAAACGGAGAAGGCTTTCCTCACAATCCGCGAAGCACAGCGTTTCTGCGTTTCACGTTCGACGTCGACAATTCTCAATCTTTCTACAACGTTGAGTTTTTTAAGGACAGTCGGTGCGACTGCTGCCCTCGTTGGTGTGGTGGCGGCTCTGGCGGTGTGATGCTTGCCCTCGTGAATGGCATCATCCGGTGGCGATGATGTGTGGTTTGATAAACTGCTCCCACTTTGAGTGAATACTAACGTCGGAGAAGCAAGAATCATTCGTAGACACTCTGCATGTGTGAGTGCTGCCGCTATTGTTGAGGATTCCAAGCGGAAGAAGGTTGATATGATATGCCTGTCGGCGAATCGAAGAGAATCAATGCGGTTTTATACGTGCTGCACAATGTTCATACGTCGTAAACTAAAATCTAAATTTAGATTGTACGGCGATATATGTTCATTGGTATAGTATGGTATGGTATGGTATGGTATAATATGGTATAGTATGGTATGGTATAGTATGGTATGGTATGGTATGGTATGGTATGGTATGGTATGGCATGGTATGGTATGGTATGGTATGGTATGGTATGGTATAGTATGGTATGGTATGGTATGGTATGGTATGATATGGTATGGCATGGTATGGTATGGTATGGTATGGTATGGTATGGTATGGTATGGTATGGTATGGTATGGTATGGTATGGTATGAAGTTTCGTAATATATATATATAATATATATAATAGATATATATATATATATATATATATATATATATTGTGCCTATTCAGCACATCAGGCGGTTGGTGGTTGCCGTCAGCGGTCCCAGTGTCAAACTGTCGAGACTGGCCGAGGCTAAAGATAGATGAAATTTGAAGTACGCTGAAGTAATTCCGAGTGCATGCAAGTATTCGTGTACACAAACGCGCAGATGTACCGTACGCACACACGCGCACATACATACCTAAGATACTCACACACGTCGCGCACACGACGCGCGTACAAGTACATACCTAGATACCACACCAGCGCGCGCACACGACGCAGCACCATAGCATACCTAGATACTCACACACGCGCGCACACGCGCCACATACATACCTAGATACTCACACACGCGCGCGCACAACACGCGCACATACATACCTAGATACTCAGCACGCGCGCGCACACAACGCGCACATACCATACCAGATAACTTCCACACGCGCGCACTACACAACGGCGCACGATACATACCATAGATACTCACACACAGCGACTGAGCGCGCGCACACACGCGCACATACATACCTAGATACTCACACGCGCGCGCACACACGCGCACATACATACCTAGATACTCACACACGCGCGCACAACACAGCGCAACAATAATAGCCTAAAATACCTCACGACGGCGGCAGCGCACACCATACACGCAGCAGCACATGCACCGCACGCACGCACAACACCCGCGCACACACACTCAACACACACAATGCACACCAAATATATCATATATATACACACATACACACAGGACACATACACACACACACACACCATACACACACACACACGACATACAGCACACCACACACACACACACACAGACACACACACACACACACACACACAACAGCACACACACACACACACACACACACACACACACCGAAAAGAGGGTTTCCATGTCAGGCGAGTGCGCCACCAGTTGATGAAAAAGAACACGGTGGGGCCTGATCAGCTGCATTCGCAGAGCTCAGACAGAGAAAATCCTAATACCTCCGCTAATTCCCGCAGCCAACCGACGCCCGT